>NW_006921747.1:6218929-6222572 GCF_000298275.1 Orycteropus afer afer
AAAAAAAAAAAAAAATGTCCATCAGAAGGAAGATTGGGCAATCTACTTCCATAGTGATACTGACTCAGAAACCCAGGGAGAGGTTGCAATGAGTTGGATCTGACTCAACGGCAGTGCATTTGGTTTTTTTGGTTTATAAAAATGTCCATATGCATTACAGAGCTAACAAGGGACAAAGTTAGGATAACTTATTAGCCACAACTAAGCACCTTGAGGGAGTGAGTCTCTGGACTTGCTAGCTTGGGGCCATGATGGTGGGGGACTTCAAGCTCATTTGGCACAACATAGTACACAAAAACATTGTTCTACATCTTACTTTGGTGAGTAGCGATTGGGGTCTTAAAAGCTTGCAATTGGCCATCTAAAATGCAACTATTTGTCTCTCCTTATTCAGAGCAAAGAGTGAAGAAAATCAGAGACACATGGAAACAATTAGTTCAAAGGACTAATGGGCCATAGAAACCTCAGCCTACATGACCCTGAGACATGAAAAACAAAATGGTGCCTGGCAACCAATGTCAATCACTTGAAAAGGGATAAAAATTAGAGATCCTGAAAGAGTGGGGAAAAAAATGTGGAACAGAATTCAAAAACATAAAAAAGACCAGATTACTGGTCAGATAGAAGCTGGTGACACCCACAAGACTATGGCCCCACATCACCCATTGGGCCTGGAATTGGCTTAACTATGAGTCAAAAAGGAGCTCTGGTAGCGTAGTGCCTAAGGCACTTGACTGATAACCAGAAGCCTGGTGTTTCAAGCCCACCAGCCACTCCTAGGAAGGAAGGTTGGGCAATCTACTTCCGTAGTGATACTGCCTCAGAAACCCAAGGAGGGGTCGTTATAAGTCAGGTCTGACTCAATGGCATATAACAACAACAACATGAGTCAAACAATGGACAGGCCTACCAGTAGAACTACACTAGGGAGATGCACTCCTTAGAACAATCAACCATGTGAGATCAGAAGGGCAGCATTTGGACAGGAAGGAAGGAAGGTAGAGAGGCAAGAAGGACACAAGGAAAGAATAATCACAGGAAGAAAGTGGGAGGAGAGCTATTACCCTGTGGGGAATGTAGTCAGTGTCACAAAACAAAATGTGTATGAACTGTTAAATGTAAAATGGATGTACTTTGTAAAATTTCACCCAAATCACAATAAAATATTTCTCAAAAAAGAACATACCATGGCTTAGGTCAGGTGTACCTTGGTCCTCAAAGTAATGAAGTAAAGTCTTTGCTCTTTTACATTTGCAGGAGATCTTTTTTTTTTAATCATTTTTTTAAAAAATTAAATTAATTAAAAGCAATTACTTTTTTTAATTTAATTTTTTTAAAATTTTAATTTTGGTGAAAGTTTACAGAGCAAATTAATTTTTCATACAGCAGTTCACACCCATTTTGTTTCATGACATTGACTACAATTCCCCACAATGTAACAGCTCTCTTCTCACTTCTTTCCCATAGTTACCTTTTCCCTGTGTCTGTCTTTCCTATGCATTCTTGTACTCCCAAACTACTTCCCTGTGCAAACACTGCCCTTCTGTTTTCCCATGATTGATCACCCCAAGGAGTGTATCTACCTGATATAAATCTTCACCCTATACCCACCAGCAACTCCTCGGAAGGAAGGTTGGGCTATCTACTTCTGTAGCGATACCACCTTGGAAACCCAAGGAGGGGTCGCTATGAGTCGGGGCTGACTCAATGGCACATAACAACAACAACATATGCCTGTCTATTGTTTGGCTGGAAGCCACAGGAGTGAGTTCAGTTCCAGACCTGAAAGGTAACTAGGGGCCATAGTCTCAGGGGTCTCACCAGGCTCTATCAGACCAGGAAATTTGGTCCTTTTTTTTTATGATTTTGAGTTTTGTTCTAAATTGTTTCCCACTCTATCCAGGATCTCCTGCACCAATCCCCCTCCAAGTGGTTGGCAGTGGTAGTTGGGCACCATCTAGGTCTTCTGGAGTCATGGTCACATAGGCTGACGATGGCATGGTCTACCAGTCCCTTGGCCTAATTGTTCCCATGTGTCTTTGGTTTTCCTCATTCTTCTTTGCTCTGAACATGGAAAGACCCATCATTGCATCTAGATAGCCACTTACAAGTTTTCAGACCTTACGTACTAGTCAGGAGCTCTGGTGGTATAATGCCTAAGGTATTTGACTGCTAACTAGAAGGCTGGCAGTTCAAACCTAACAGCCACTCCTCGGAAGGAAGGTTGGGCAATCTACTTCTGTAAAGATACTGCCTTGGAAACCCAAAGAGGGGTGGCTATGAGTCGGAGTTGACTCGATGGCAGTGAGTTTTATTTTTTGGTTTTAGTCAGTACACCAAAGTAGGATGTAGAACGATGTTTTTGTGTAGTGCTATGCCAATTGAGCTTGATGTCTCCTGTGACCATGATACCAAGCCCACAGCTCCAAGCACTTGCCCCCTCAGGGTGGTTGGCTGTGGTCAAGAAGTTATCACAGGACTTCCACTAAGATGGTGGAATAGGCAGACAAACTACACAGACCCTTTTCAACAAAGAAAAGATAAACTAATTTACAGAAGATAATCCTGGAGCCCTGAGCTTTGAAAGGAAGCATACAGAAGTGGATTAGGCATCATCTAGTGGAAAAACCTGAATGAAAACAATGAGTACAGCAATGGGGCAGTGGACTGTCAGCTACTCTGATGGGAACAACAGCCTGAATATTTCCAAGTGGTGCTGGGACCTGAGAACTGATCTGAAGATCAGCCCTGGTCATCAAGGGCTGCAGGGAGGACTATGCTGATGGCCTATGACTAGGAAGGGAAACAGCAAAGAGAGAGACAACCTAAGCTGTGGACATTGGGCTGTCTGGAGGGCACAGCCATATTGAATGTTTATAAGCAGTGGCCATTTTAGATATTTAGAGTGACTGAGGGTGCAGCCATTTTGAATGTTTACAAGCAGTGGCCATTTTAGATTTTAAAATAACAGCATTCTCATTTGGATTCCAGGGACCTAAGAATAGGCTTTGTTTGCCAAGGATGGCAGCGTCATATGGGAGGCTGACCATGGGGAAGGAAGCAGGTGGTGAGTGTATAAGTGCTGCCAACTAGCGAACAGAGGAGCACAGCACAGTACCCTGCTTACATAGACAACATATAAACAAAACAAAGAAAATGAAAATCATGGGCAAGTCACTCCAACATACAATCACTAATTAAATATGAACACAAAAACGTCACAATGCCTCGGAGACAACAGAGCATCACAGTCCACACAAAGAAGCAAGATAAAGCAGGAGAAACAAGGGACTAGTATACACACCCAAAACACATCCCTGAGGAAGAAGCAGCATTGGAACTCCCTGATAAGTAATTCAAAAGAATTATATTTAGGTACCTTCAATGAACTGAGAGACAGATCAAGGAAAATACTGACAAAATTGAGGAAAACACAGACAAAACCCTAGAACAATTTCAAAAGACAATACAACAACAAAATGACAAAATAAATGAAAAATTAGAAATGATACAAAATCTACAGATAGAAATGCAGATTAATACTAAATTTTCAGAAATAGATAAGACATTGAATGGGCAAAGCAGCAGAATTGAATCAATGGAAGACAGAATTAGTGAGATTGAAGGCAAACACCTCAATATT
>NW_006921747.1:6222817-6227249 GCF_000298275.1 Orycteropus afer afer
ACAGGATAGACCCCAAAAGAAAATCACCAAGACATATTATCATCAAACTCACCAAAACCAAAGACAAAGAAAGAATCCTGAAAGCAGCAAAGAAAAAACAAAAAAGTTACCTACAAGGGGCAACTGATAAGACCGAGCTCAGATTTCTTAGCAGAAACCATGCAGGCGAGAAGACAATGGGATGGTATTTATAAAACCCTGAATGAGAAAAATTTCCAACCAAGAATTATATACCCAGCAAAACTCTCCCTCAAATGTGATGGTGAAATTAGGATGTTTCTGGATAAGCAGAAATTAAGGGAATTTGTTGAAACCAGACCAACCTTACAAGAGATGCTAAGAACCAACAACAGAAAACAACAGCCAACCTTTAACACACATAATGACATAACCCAGAAAGCAACCAAGTTATAGAAGTATCCAAAATAAATAAGCCTGCAAGATTGTAAACAAGGAACCAGAGACATCAATTGATGAATGAGGACAACTACAAACCAAAAAGAGGGAAAATTTGTGTAGTTACAAAACTTCTAAATGGTAGGGAAGTCAAGACAACTGCAAGATAGAATGGACTTTTCTACATTTGGGAAGATAATTATAAATCACAGGGTAACCTCAAAGAAAAATGATAAACCTTCACATCAAAATTAAAAAGAGGACCAGCACAAATATTTAGCAAATATTAAACAATAGCAATGAAGGTAGTGATAACACAATTCATAAACAAAATAAGCTCAGCACAGAAAATTATATGAAACAAAGAAATAGACACCACAAAAAACATCTAACAAAATGGCAGCAACAAATTCGTACTTGTTGATAATTACATACCTGACAAGGGACTTACCTCTAAAATTTATAGAAATCTCCAACACCTCAACAACAAAAAGATGAACAATCCAATTAAAAAATAGGCAGAAGACATGAATAGACACTTCACCAAAGAGCATATTGAGGTGGCCAGCAAACACATGAAGAAATGCTCATGATCATCAGCCATCAGAGGATGCAAATCAAGGCAACAATGAGATACCCTTTCATCCCTGCACTAATGGCAAAGTTCAACAAGACAGAAAATAACAAATGCTGGCGTGGATGTGGAGAGATTGGGACTCTCATACACTGCTGGTGGAACTGTAAAATGATACAACCATTGTGGAAAACAGTATGGCAATTCCTTAAAAAGCTGGAATTAGAAATACCATTTGACCCAGCCATCCCATTTCTAGGTATATATCCTAAAGAAGTGAGAGCCAGGACAAGAACAGATATATGCAAATCCATGTTCATTGCAGCACTATTTACAATAGCAAAAAGACAGAAACAACCTGTGTGCCCATCAACAGAAGAACAGATAATCAAACTATGGTACATACAAACAATGGAATACTATGCAACACTAAAGAATAATGCAGAATCTACAAAACACTGAATGTTCTGGTTACCTAGTGCTGATCTGACAGGAATATACCACAAATGGGATGGCTGAACAAACAGGAGTTTATTCTCTTACAGTTTGGAGGCATTAAGTCCAAGTTCAAAGTGCCAGGCTCTAGAGGCTGTGTAAAAGCCCCTAGACCTTGGGCTTCCGTGCAGCCTCTTGCTCCCGGCCCACTGAATCTAGAGGCATCTCTTCACTCAGGCAGCTACTGGCTGCTGAGGCTAACAAGGCCAAGGTTGACAAATAAAATGGCACACAGTCCTGATGATTAATTCAACTCCATTGAAAGTTCCAAGGTCAGCAGAGCATGGTAGGCTACTGAATAATGACACGGTTGCATGCAGGGTTCAAGCGTGCCATAAGCTAGAGACCATTCTCAAAGCTGTTTCTTTTATATGGGAAGCAGACCACATCCTTAAAAACAGCTACTCAGTTGCTTGTGGTAGGCCCCACCATGGAGGTGATTGCCATTCTCATCATGGGGAATAACTACCACCAGCTGCCCAACCACTCCACCAGGCCCAGCCAAATTGATACACAAACGTAACCACCACATCACATAACTTAGATGAACTTGAAGGACATTTTGCTGAGTGAATTAAGTAAATTACTGAAGGACAGATATAGTATTAGTTCATTATTGTAAAACGTCAAGGAAAGGTTTATATATGGAAGGAAACTTTCTTTGTTGCTTATCAGAGGTGGGAGGGCAGGGGAGGAAACACTGCAAAAAAAAAATGCATTGATCCATGTCAATTTAGTTTGTGTATTTCACTGTACATAAATTATATTTTAATAAAATACATTTTTAAAAAAGAAGAAGTTATCATAACTTTGCCTCTTGTTACTTCTATTATATATTTGGACATTCTTACAACATGTACAAATACATATGTAGAGATTTCGTCTGCCAAGCTTATATATGTTCATGGGTACATTCCCTTTTCCCTAGACAAACCTGATTGTTCAACCTGTCTACCCATCTATTTACTCATAGATTAATGTTTGTTATCACTGTCATTGCAATATTGTATACGTAAAAGGGTTCATCTTTGTTGTCTGTACCTCTTATGTGCCTCTCTGTGTCTTCCTTTTCCTCAGTGCCATTGTTTTGATCACTCACTTTTGGTACATTGCCCTTTCCTTCAAACAAATCTGTACTGTCTCTACCTATCTAGCAGTGTCAAAGATCAGCTGCCCATAAGTCAATGGATCTATTTCTGGATTCTCAATTCTGTTCCACTGGTCAATGTGTCTGTCATTGTACCAATACAAGGCTGTTTTGACTACTGTGGGTTTTCTATGTATAGGATCATATCATCAGCAAATAGGGATAGTTTGATTTCTTCCTTCCTAATTTGGGTGCCTTTGATTTCCCTTTCTTTCCTTATTGCCCAGGCTAGTACTTCTAATATAGTGTTGCATAGAAGTGGTGATAGAGGGCATCCTTGTCTGGTTCCCATTTACAAGGGGAATTGCTTCAGTCTTTCTCCATTGAGGGTAATATTGGCTGTTGGTTTTGTGTATATGTACTTTATTATGTTGAGGAATTTCCCTTCTATTTCTATTTTCTAAGAGTTTTTATCAGGAATGGGTGTTGCTGTTAGGTGCCATCAAGTCATCTCCGACTCATAGCAACCCTATGCACATAGCAGAACAAAACACTGCCCAGTCCTGAGCCAGCTCCATGATTCTTGCTATAACTGAGCCCATTGCTGCTGCCACTGTGTCAATCCATCTCATTGAGGGTCTTCCCTTCTTCCAACGACACTCCACCTTACCAAGCATGACATCCTTCTCCAGAGAATGGTCACTTCTGATAACATGACCAAAGTACGTGAGATGAAGTCTAGCCATTCTCGCCTCCAAGGAGCATTCTGGCTGCACTTCCTCCAGGACAGACCTGTTCTTTTAGCAATAAACCCATGGTACTTTCAGCATTCTTCACCAACACCACAGCTCAAAAGATCAACTCTTCTTTGGTCCTCCTTATTCATTGTCCAGCTCTCATATGCATATGAGTTGATTGAAAATACCATGGCTGTGTCAGGCACACCTTAGTCCTCAAGGAGACATCTTTGCTCTTCAGCACTTGAAAGAGGTCCTTTGCAGCTCATCTGCCCAGTGCTATACATCGCCTGTTGTCCTGACTGCTGCTTCCATTGGTGTCGATTGTAGAACCAAGCAATGTGAAGTCTTTGACAATTTCAAGCTTTTCTCCATTTATCGTAATGCTGCTTATAGGTTCATTTGTGAGGATTTTTGTTTTCTTTATATTGAGATGTAATCCTTACTTCAAACTGTATTCTTGAATCTTCATCAGTAAGTACTTCAAGTCATCCTCACTTTCAGCAAGGAAAGTTGTGTTGTCAGTATATTGCAGGTTGTTAATGATTCTTCCTCCAATAATCATGCCATGTTCTTCTTCATATAGTCCAGGCTTTCAGATTATTTGCTCAGCATACAGATTGAATAAATATGGTGAAAGAATACAACTCTGATGCACTCCCTTCTTGGTTTTAAACCATGCAGTGTTCCCTTTTTCTGTTTGAACCACAGCCTCCTCATTTATGTACAGGTTCCTCATGAATACAATGAAGTGTTCTGGAATTCCCATTCTTCTCAATGTTCCCCATAATTTGTTATGATCCACACAATCAAGTGCTTTTGCATAGTTAATAAAACACAAGTAAACATCTTTCTGATATTCTTTGCATTGAGCCAAGATCCATCTGACATCAGCAATGATATCCCTCATTCCTCATGCTCTTCTGAAACCAACTTGTATTTGTGGAAGTTCTCTGTCAATATACTGCTGCAACTGTTTTTGAATTATCTTCAGTAAGATTTTACTTGTGTGTGATATTAATGATATTGTTCGATAATTTCCACATCCTGTGGGATTACCTTTCTTTAGAATGGGTACAAATACAGCTCTCTTCCAGTCAGTTGGCCAGGTAGTTGTCTTCCAAATCTCTTCATGTAACTGAG
>NW_006921747.1:6227594-6228301 GCF_000298275.1 Orycteropus afer afer
TTTTTTTTTTTTTCCAAGCTGCTCTTTGAAATCTTCTATTCAGCTCTTTTATTTTGTCATTTCTTCCATTTGCTTTACATACTCTTTGTTCAATAGCAAATTTCAGAGTCTCTTCTGATATCCATTTTGGTCTTTTCTCTCTTTTTTGTCTTTTTAATGATCACTTGCTTTCTTTATGGATGGTGCTCTTGATGTCATCCCACAATTCCTCTTGTTTTCAATCATTAGTGTTCAATGAATTAAATTTATTCTTTAAATTGTCTCTAAATTCAGGAGGGATATTATCAAGATCATATTTTGGCTCTTGTGGACTTGTTTTTAATTGTCTTCAACTTCAACTTGGACGTGGATATGTGCAGTTGATGGCCTGTTCCACCATCAGCTCTTGGCCTTATTTCAGTCAAAGATAATGAACTTCTCCATCACCTCTTGTCACAGATGTAGTCAATCTGATTCCTGTGTATTCCATCTGGTGAAGTCCATGTGTATAGTTGTTACTTATGTTGTTAGAAAAAGGTATTTGCAGTGAATGAATCATTGGTCTTGCAAAATTCTATCGTGCGATCTCCAGAATTATTTCTAAGGCCATATTTTCCAACTACAATAACTCTCCTTTGTTTCCAACTTTTGCATTCCAATCACCAGTGATAATCAACACATCTTGATTGCATGTTTGGTCAATTTCAGACTGCAGAAGTTGGTAAAAA
>NW_006921747.1:6228486-6252783 GCF_000298275.1 Orycteropus afer afer
CAGCTCACTAATGCCTAAGATAATGATCCTTATGCTTACATTTCATTTTTGACAACTCTCAATTTTCCTGGATTCATATTTTGTACATTCCATGTTCCAATTATTAATAGATGTTTGCATCTGTTTCTACTCATTTTGAGTGCCACATCAGCCAATGGAGGTCCTGAAAGATTTACTCCATCCATGTCAAGGTTGTCTCTACTTTGAGGAGTCAGGTCTTCCCCAGTCCAATTTTGAGTGCCTACTGACCTGTTGGGCTCATCTTCTGGCACTATATCAGACAGTGCTTCAGAGCTATTCACAAAGTTTTCCAGTAATATATCAGACTTTGTTTCACTGCTATTCATAAGGTTTTCACTGGTCAATTGTTTGAGAAGTGGATGGCCTCTTCCTTCTTCTGAGTCTGTCTTAGTCCAGAAGCTCTGCTGAAACCTGCCCACTGCAGACACCCAATGAATATTTATTATGGTTATGTTTGCTTGTTCAATTGATTCTTTAATCATGATATAGTGTTCTTCCTTGTTTCTTATGATGGTTTTAAAGTCAATTTTATCAGAAATTAATATTGCTACTTGTGTTCTTTTTTGATTTCCATTTGCTTGATATATCTTTTTCCAAGCTTTGAGATTTAGTCTATTTTTGTCTTTATCTCTAAAGTGTGTCTTCAGTAGACACCATATTGATGGGTTGTGTTTTCTTATGTAGTCAGCAACTCTCCGTCTCTTGAGTGGTGCATTCAATCCATTTACATTCAATGTAATTATCAACAAGTATGAATTTGTTGATGTCATTTTGTTATTTAAAATTTTTTTTGTGTGTGGTGTTGCTGACTTCTTTGTTCCATGTAAATTTCTATGCTGAATTCTATTTTTTTTATGAATCATATTGTCATTTCCTTCATTGCTATTGTTTTTCTATTTGCTAAATATTTGTGCTTGTCATCTTTTTTATTTTGATGTAAAAGTGTACTATAATTCTTTGAGCTTACTCTGTGATTTATAATTTTCTTCCCAAATATTTACAACAGTCCAGTCCATCATGCAATTGTCTTGACTTCCTCACCATTTAGAAGTTCTGTAATACACTATTTTTTCCCCCTCTTTTTGGTTTGTAGTTGTCCTTATTTGCCAATTGATATATTTGGTTCCCTGTTAACAGGCTTGTAGACTTATTTTATCTTGGATCCTTCCATTAACTGTGTTGGTTTTTGGCTTATGTCATCACATGTATTTATCATCAGTTGTTGTTTGCTGTTCTTACTTCTCTGTCCAAAGGACTCTCTTTAGCATTTTCTGTAAGGTGGGTCTGATTTGATCAAATTCCCTTAATTTCTGCTTATCTGGAAACGTCCTAATTTCACCATCATAGTTGAAGGACAGTTTTCCTGGGTATATAATTCTTGGTTGGAAATTTTTTTCTTTCAGGGTTTTATATATACCATCCCATTGCTTTCTCACCTGCATGGTTTCTGTGCTTAGTCTTATTGGTTGCTCTTTGCAGGTAACTTTTTGCTTTTCCTTTGCTGTTTTCAGGATTCTTTCTTTGTCTTTGGTTTTGGTGAGCTGAATGATGATATGTCTTGGTGATTTTCTGTTGAGATCTATCCTATTTGGGGTTCATTGAACTTCTTGAGTGGATATATTCTTGTCTTTTATCATATCAGGAAATTGTCTTCCAACAAATCTTCAAAATTTTTCTCTGTGATTTTATTTGTCTTTACCTGTTCTTGAATTCTGATTATATGTAAGTTATTCCCACGTGAATCTTAGGCTTTCTTCATTTTGTTTTGATGTTTTTTCTCGTTGATCCCTTACAAAGTAGTATTGAGGTATTTATCTTCAATCTCACTAATTCTGTCTTCCATTGATTTGATTCTCTTCCTTTGCTAGTTCAATGTGTTACCTGTTTCTGAAATTTTCATACTAAACTTCTGGTTTTCTATCTGTAGATTTTCTATCATTTCTAATTTTTCATTTATTTTGTCATTTTGTTCTTGTATTTTCTTCTGAAATTGTTCTAGGGTTTTATCTGTGTTTTCCTTAATTTTGTGTGTTTTCCTTGCTCTGTCTCTCAATTTGTTGAAAGTACCTGAAT
This sequence comes from Orycteropus afer afer, assembly GCF_000298275.1. NCBI lineage: Eukaryota > Metazoa > Chordata > Mammalia > Tubulidentata > Orycteropodidae > Orycteropus > Orycteropus afer. The sequence continues at coordinate 6,230,581 of NW_006921747.1, forward strand.
ATAATTCTTTTGAATTCCTCTCAGGGAGTTTCAATGCTGCTTCTTCCTCAGGGATATTTTCTGGGTCTGTATCCTGGTCCCTTTTCTCTTCTACTTTATCTTTTATTCCTTGTATGGACTGTGATGGTCTGTTGTCTCCAAGACATTGTGACATTGTATTTGTATTTAATTGGTGATTGTATGTTGGTGTGATTTGCCCAAGATTTTTTTTTTTCTGTGTTTTGTTTTGATATAGCTGAGTAAGCAGGGTAGAGTGCTTCTCTATTTGCTAGTTGGCAGCACTTATTCACTTAACGTCTGGCTCCTGGTGGATGTAATAGAGAATGAGAGTGGGTGCAAATTGCTGTTTGCTGTTTGTGAAGAACAGTTAAGGGTAACCAGTCTTGTATTGGCTGTCATTTGTCATTGGCCAGTTGGTGCAGAAGAAAGTGGTGATACTCATTCAGTAGGTGGGGCTACAGGAGGTGTGGATAGAGTTGGGTTGTATGGATATGGTTGCCATTTCAGTTAAACTCAGACAAAAAAACAACAACAATAATAATACTAATAATAAAAGTAAGAACAGAAAACACAAACTGCATAAACACACAGGAACAATCACAAAAAAGGCAATAAATGAAAAGAACTATTTAAAGAAATACTTAAAAAAAGACAAAATGAATAGAAAAAGAGGGGGGAAACATGGGGAAATGAGAATAAGAGAAAAGAGTAAGCATAAAAGAACAATAAAGAAAAAATGAGAAGACTGCAAAAAGAAAAACAAGGGATAGAAAGAACAAAAAGAAAGAAAGAAAATGGGAACCAGAGAAAGGGAAGAGACAAAAACTCAAAAACTAGAACCCAGGAAGGGAAAAAGAAAGAATGAAAATAAAACAGAAGAAGAAAAGAATAATTTAAAAAGGAACAAACAACAACAACAACAACAAAATCTGGGGTTGGGCAGGCAGGCACCCAGGCTCTGTCAGAGCACCCAGGCTGGAATGATATTCCTGTGGTTCAGAAGGTGAATGGAGGTGGGGGATGGCTGCATCTCCTTTCACCAAGAGGGTGTGGGGTACGAGTAACAAGGGGAAAATCATACCTTCCCAGTCATCAGCTTCCAGTGTGGTTGCCCATGCTGTTCTCAGCAAGTGGAGCTTATTCTTAGGTCACTGGGATCTGAATGGTGACACTTTAAATATCCAAAATGTCCACACCAGTTGTGAATATTCAAAATGTCTGCACCCCCAGGGCAGCTAAAAGTCCACAGCTCAGTTTGTATCCTTATTTCTGTTTTCTTTTTCAGTCACCAGCCACCAGGACAGTTGTCCATGCAGCCCTTGGTGAGCAGGGACAATTTTTAGGTTATTGCCCAGGTCCTAACACCACTTGTCAATATTCAAACTGATTGTGCTGTGAGGATAGCTGACAGTCTGCAGCTCCATTTGTCTCCTTATTCACTGTTTTCATTCAGATTCTTCTAATTGGTATTTAATCCACTTCTGTATCTTTTCTTTCAAAGCTCAGAGCTCCATGATTATCTTCTCTATCTGTGTCAATTAGTTTCTCTTTTCTTTGTTGAAGATGGTCTGTGTAGCTACACTGTCTATTCCACCATATTACCAGAAGTCTAGAAGGAGGCTTTTGCAGCAAATTTACCCAATGTAATACATCATTTGATTTCTTGACTGCTGATTCCATGGACATTGATTATGGATCCAAGCAAAAAGAAATCCTTGACAATTTCAAACTTTTCTCCATTTATCATTATGTTGCTTATTGGTCCAGTTGTAAGGATTTTTGTTTCTTCATGTTGAGGTATAATACATACTGAAGGCTGTATGTTGTCTTAAATCTTTATTAGTAAGTGGTTCAAGTTTTCTCCATTTTCAGCAAGCAAGTTTGTGTCATCTGCATAAATATAAGGAATAGGAAACTAATATATTAAGTTACTCCCTTTTCTAGAGATCCTCATAAGGTTGCTGAATTCTTCTCTGGATATAGCCTTAGAATCATTTTTAACACAATGCACCTGGCAGTCATTAACAACTGATAAGAGTTGGAAATGGAACATTAAAACCATTTGCTGTCCCTGAACCAGTACAATATCTCCTCAAAAGATAGGGAAACAGAAGCCCAGAGATGTCAAGTGATTTTCTCAGGTACACAAAGCCCATTAGTAGCAGTACTGGGTTACAACAGTTGTCTCAGTAGTCTTTTGTGGGCCAAGATTCTGTGCTCTATGTCAGTCCCTTAAAATTCCAGATTGGTGGCAGAAGTATCAAGAACAACACAACATTCTAGTTTGCACTGAGCTCTTTCAGTAGCCACTTTCTTTATCCTAAACCAGTGTTGGATAAAGGAATGTCCTGCCATGGTATTTTTCTGGCTCTCCTCCTTGTCCTCTTCTGGCAGGCCAGGCTCTACAGCACAAACTGGGTGAGATTCCCCAGAGCTTTATGGCAGGTTTTGCCAAGGAGTGGCCTCACAGGACAGATTTATTCATCAAAGCTCTTGTTGGAGATTCCAGCTACCTGCTAATGATTTACCTGGGGAATCTTTCTGCTTTGCTCTAATCTCTCCCTCAGGAAACCTGAGTTTATGAAATGAGAGTCATTAAGAAATCTGAGATAGCTGTTACCTGTGAGGTAGAGATACTGGGACATTAACCTCCCCACCAGGCGGATAAAGTTACAACCTTACATGAAATAATAGCTTTTCTACCTTTATTTATTAGCTAAGTGTTCCCCTGGGGTTCAGGCATGGCTGATAAGGTCAAAGACCTTCAGAGGCTCCCTGCTGCTTTGCAAACAATGTTTTACTCACTGGAATATTCCCAGCTCTCCTGACTGGTCCACACCCTTCCCTTCCAGTCTTATTTCTGTAATTCTTTCTCCCTTTAATGCATGTGCTATCGAAAGGAAGGTTGGGCAATCCTACTTCCGTAGTGATACTGCCTCGGAAACCCAAGGAGGGGTCGCTATGAGTCGGGGCCGACTCCACGGCACATAACAACAACAACAACAACACAGTCAAACTGACTATTCTCTAAGAAGGAAGAAATTGCTTGCCCACTAATGGCAGGGCTGAGGCCAGACTCAGAACACCTCAGTCCTACCCATGCTTTTTATCCTTCTTCCCAACATGAGACATAGCAGGAGACATAACGTTAATGACATAAAAAAAAAAAAAAAAAAATCCCAACTTTAAGTTGTAGTTTTTATTTTTATGATTGTAAAATATCATCTAAATATGTCTGTCTTAATATGAAATAGTAACTTTAAATTTGTCTCCAATATGATGGGGGTTGAGAGATGGAAGAATGGGGCTGGCAGCTCCAGGATTACAGAATAGGAGTTTAATAAGGGGCTTACTAATGAGGTCAACCCTGGGCCGTGGCAGGGCAGACACAAGTCTCCTACTCCCTCCTCACTTCCCCCAATGCAAAGCAGAGGTTTTTATGAACTTGCTGAACAAAGGTAGTTCCTGCCAGAACTCCAGACCTCCAGGTCATCCCAGCAGGTGATATAACAGTAATTTAGCAGGCAGAATTGAGGTAGAGGGAAGAAAGAGAGTAGCCATATTTGGTCTTGCAAAGGCTATTTCCCCTACAATCCACCCCTTGAGGCTAACACTTACATTCTGGCATACCCCCATCTTCTTTAAGATTCCTGAGCCAGCCCCCCCAACCCAGTGGAAGTGTTATAACTATGTAGGACAGATACCAAGTGTTGCTGCAGCTGAAGGCACACACTACAGCCGCAATAAAGGCAAACAAAGCATAACAACCCTCAATAAACAAACAAACAAACAAACAAATAAATAAAACTCAAAATCACTGCTATTGATTCCATTCTGACGCATAGTGACCTTGTTGGGTTTCCAAGGCTGTAGATCTTTATGGACTTTATGGACTTTCTTCCATAGAGCAGCTGGTGGGTTCAAGTCATCAACCTTTGGTTAGCAACCAAATGTCTTACTAAACCAAAACCAAACTCACTGTCGTCAAGTCAATTCGACTCATAGCAATCCCTCCTTGGGTTTCTGAGGTGGTATCTCTATGGAAGTAGATTGCTCAATCTTCCTTCTGAGGAGTAGCTGGTGGGTTTGAACTGTTAGCCTTCTGGTGACTACTCAAATGCCTTAGGCACTATACCACCAAAGCTCCTAAGATCCAGTAAAAACCCTTGCTCATTGCAGGGGTAGGAGGGAAACCAGGCAGACACAGTAGCCCAGCCATCAGGTAGATAGAGCCTCTGTCTGTTCATGTGGCCTAAAAAATCAGTAATGTTCTGATGGTAGTCTGGTAAACAGGTACAACATTCAGTCTTTACTATAGCACATGTCCTACCTTGAGCAGCTGTCAGAATGTCCAGAGCCATTGGGTTCTGGAGGACAACTTTCTCATTTGGACAGTTTTGGCAGTTAATAGCCATAAGCTTTTCTTGCTAATGCTTAGTACCTGTTTAGTAAAATTGTTTAGAACTTTCATTTGTACTATTACTTCTAAGGAACCAAAGGGAGGAACAAAAATCAGTTAAAAGGTAATCATACCAATGGAAAATACTGTGCTCAGCCCACCTGGCTTTTACCATGGGTAATTCAGAAGTTTTGGTATAGATTCCCTAAAGGTTCCTGCAGTGTACGGCAGCCCCAAGGTGCAGTGCCCTATCCAGTCATATGGTAACCAAGGCCACAAGTAGCAGCCATACATCCATCAGTGCTGTTAGGAGTGAAGTACATGCCTGTGGTCAAGTAGGGGTATTTATACTGCAACCAACCAGTGGCATTTGACACTATCAACCATTGACAGTGGGACACAGGAGTCCAACCTACTTTTTAGGGAGAGGACTTGGAGGGAGACAACCCATGGGTTCTACTTGGCTCAAAACAGGCAGAGGAGGATTTTCCCAGCATACCATGTCTGGGCACTAATCAATCTAAACCATCCCAGAGGTGGTAAACACCATTTCATGGCCACAACCAGGAGGTGTTGCAGTCTCTTACAAGTACATGGGTTTCTGCAAAAGTTTGGGCCCCAGAGAGGTGATGATGTGCCCCGAGTTATTCCCCACTTATTCGCAGAGGCTTGAACATGTCCCCATATGTCTCCCATAGCTACACAATCAGTTCTCGCCATAAACTCCATGTTCCAAAGCATGCCTTCAGCTCTTGAGAAGGGGAGATTTCCACAGACAACCACTTTTGTGGTAGACTGTGGTGAAACTGTGAGCCCACTCCAGGAAGACGTTTTTAGCCCCAAAGAGAAAAATGCAAAGAAGGACATACCTACATTTGGAAAGACAGATGTTTAGTAGGTACCAAGAGTGGTAATTCTTCCCCTTCCATTAGGATCATGCTTGTGGCTTCCCTTTGGGTGGTGAGAACAGTAGCTGTTTTAGGCACATTCCCTGGGTGAGTGTACCATATGTGCTGCTGGCTACAGGGCTAAAGCCCCATGGGGGCTGAATTTATCAACCTTAAAGCCTCAGGCAGTACCTTAGACCATCTCCTGGGGTAGCCTTCTTTGAAAATTTCCTCATTCTGTTGGCTCCCTTTTCTTTGGAATAGGTGCACATATCAATCTCTTCCAGTTGGTCAGCTAGCTGTCTTCCAAATTTTTAGGCATGAATGAATGAGCACCTCCAGTGCTATGTCCATTTGTTAAAATATCTCAACGGGTATTCCATCAATTCCTGGAGCCTTATTTTTCACCAATTCCTCAGTGCAGCTTGGATTTCTTCTTTCAATACCCCAGCAGATGTTACATAGGAGTGATTTAGCAAGAAGAATCAGGCTAGCAGAAAGCAAGAGCATAGCTCTATTCTGCCTCACAAAGCCTATTTCCTCTACAATGTCTCATTGTTTGACCTTTTATATATCATGAACTAAATAGAGATGAAAGATTTTGCACAATGAGTTTGGGTTTTGATTCTGTCTCTTGCCTAGACTGTGTGACTTTTGGGGTCCACTACTCACTCTTCTCACCTCATTCATCCAATTCTCTAAAACCAAAGGCCTAGACTACATGATATTAAATCTTTCTACAGAGACCTTTTAAAATTTTTCCCAACATCCTCAAAAAACTCTATTAATTAGTGGGGGAAAATTCTCCCAAGATTAGTAGAAACAGGATTGGTCTGGTATGGCCAAATCCAGAAGTCTGACTTAGTAAGAGAGAGGGATTGATGGATGGTTGCAGAGTTGCAGACAGGACTGGAAAGAGAAAGCAAAGCTGTGGGTCCTGGTACAGTGTAAAGTCAGGTAAGACCTAGGCACTCAGTCACAAAATGCCGAGTCCCATTCTATGTCAGACACCGATTTAGGTGTGGGGGACACAGTAATGGGCATATGGAAAAGTTTCTTGAGCTCAAATAGGAATGTGGAATCTAACTGGAGGGAGGCAGGCAGTTAAACAGGCATTATCAATGCAGTGTGATGAGTGATGGGATGTATAGGCCATGAGAGCAATAAGAGGGGTATTGCCTTGGGGTGCAAGACTCCTGGATTGCACAAATTATGAAGTGTTTGACTAGTAACTGAAAGGTTGGCAGTTTGAACTCACCCAGAGAAGGCTTGGAAGACAGGTCTGCCAATCTGCTTCAGAAAGAACACAGCCTCAAAATGCTATGGAGTGGTTCTACTCTGCAACACATGAGGTTTCTATGAGTCAGAATGTACTTGACAGCAACCAATTTGTTTTTTGGTTTTGGCCATGGTGCAGGAGGGGTCAAAGCATGTTGAAGAAGCTCTCCTTAACTTGATATATGTAGTCGTTTGTAAGTGAAGAAGAGAGGAATGATGTTTTAGGTAACAGTTCAATCTAGGTAGAAAATAGCCAAGACTTGGAGTTCAGAGAACTAGCCAGAGTGATGGACAGAATAGGATATTGAAGAGGCAGGTCTGGACCCGAAACAAGGCTATTGCCTTGTACCCAGAGGAAGAGACGAGCAGGGGGCATTTTGAAGAACTGAGTCAGTGGTGTGGGTCTCACATCTGTGCTGCTGCCAAGCACATGGAAATGGTTATCCAGCTAGCTGTCTGCACATTGAGCCTTCCCCATCTGGAGGTAAGAGGGTCTAGGTCTGAGGTCCTCCACAGTCAAGACTGAGACTGTAAGAGATGAAGAACTGAGTGTTAAGTGAGGGAGATAAAGGTAGAAGAAAAAGAGAAACAACAGTTTCTGAGGGAAGTCAATAAACCTTCACTGAAAACTTGTCATGAAATAGTCTCCATTTTTTCATCTGGGCCTACCAGATTTCAAAATGGGCTTACCTCACAGGACTCTTGTGAGAATTAAATAATACATATTAAGTGCTTATCACAGAACCTGGCACATAGTGAGAAGTTACTGAATTATAGTTACTTTTATTACTATTATATATTCATTTACTCAATAAATTAAGTGCCTATTATGTACACTGTTCTAGGTGCTAGTATATATCAATGAACAAAACAGTGAAAAATGTAATTTCCCTTGTGGTATGGTATTTATATTCTGTACTTATTATGTTTATATTCTAGTACTCACTTATTTCATATTAACAGCTTTGTGTTGCTGTAGTTCATAGGTGCAGCAGAAAAATGCCTGCCTGGTCCTGAGCCATCCTCACAATTGTCAATATGCTTGAACCCGTTGTTGTAGCCACTGTAACAATCCATAGCATGGAGGGTATTCCTTTTTTTTTTTTTTTTTTTTTACTGACCCTCTACTTTACCAACCATGATGTCCTTCAGGGACTGGTCCCTCCTTATAACATGTCCAAAGTATGTGAGATGAAGCCTTGCCATCCTTGCTTCTAAGGAGCATTATGGTTGTTCTTCTTCCAACACAGATTTGTTTGTTCTTCTGGCAGACCAAGACATATTCAATATTCTTTGCTAACACCATAATTCTAAGGCATCAATTCTTCTTTGGTCTTCTTTATTCATTGTCCAGCTTTCCCATGCATATGCATATGAAGTGATTGAAAACACCATGGGTTAGGTCAGAGGCACTTTAGTCCTCAAAGTGACATCTTTACTTTTTAATAATTGAAAGAGGTACTTTACACCAGATTTGCTCATTGCAATACATCATTTGATTTCTTGACCGCCGCTTCCATAGGCACTGATTGTGGATCCAAGTAAAATGCAACACTTGACAATACCCGTCTTTTATTCATTCATCATACTGAAGACTATAGTCTTTGATTTTCATCAGGAAGTGCTTCAAGTCCCCTTTACTTTCAGCAAGCAAGGTCATTGCATCTGCATACCACAGGTTGTTAATGAATTTTCCTCCAAACCTGATGCTGCATTCTTCATATAGTCCAGCTTCCAGGATTATTTGCCCTGCATACAAAATGAATAAGTATGGTGAAAGGTTGGGTGAAAGCCCAACACACATCTTTCCTGATTTTAAACCACTCAGTATGCATGTGAGAGCTGGACAATGAATAAGGAAGACCGAAGAAGAGTTGATGCTTTTGAGTTGTGGTACTGGCGAAGAATGCTGAAAGTACCATGGACTGCTAAAAGAACTAACAGATCTGTCCTGGAGAAGTGCAGCCAGAATGCTCCTTGGAAGCAAGAATGGCCAGACTTCATCTCACCTATTTTGGTCATGTTGTAAGAAGGGACCATACCCTGGAGAAGGATGTCATGCTTGGTAGAGTGGAGGGTCGATGAAAGAGGGGGAGGCCTTCAACGAATGGATTGACACGGTGGCTGCGATGATGGGCTCAAGTATAGCAGGGATTGTGGGGCTGGCGCAGGATCGGGCAGTGTTTTGTTCTGCTGTGCATGGGGTTGCTATGAGTTGGAAACGACTCGACAGCACTTAACAACAACAACAACAACAGTATCTCGTTATTCTGTTTGAATGACTGTGTCTTGGTCTATGTACAGCTTCTGAATGAGCACAATTAAGTGTTCTGGAATTCCTATTCTTCACAATTTTATTCATAATTTGTTATTATCCACACTGTCAAATGCCTTTGTACAGTCAATAAAACACAGGTAAGCATCTGTCTAACATTCTCTGCTGTCAGTCAGACCTATCTGACTTCAGCAATGATAACCTTCATTCTATGTCCTCTTCTGAATCCAGCTTGAATTTCCAGCAGTTTTTGTTGATGAACTACTGCAACCATTTTTGAATTGTCTTCAACAAAATTTTACTTATAACTTATTGTGATTTTAATGATACATAGAAAAAAGAAAAACCCAAACTAGGAGGTATGGTGCCTAATTACTTATTGTGATATTAATGATATAGTTTGATAATTTCTGCATTCTGTTGGATCACTTTTCTTTGGAATGGGCACATATAGAGACAGCTTTAATTAGTTGGCTAGGTAGCTGTCTTTCAAACTTCTTGTCATAGATGAGTAAGTGCTTCCAGTATAGCATGCATTTGTTGAAATATCTCAATTGGTATTCTGTTAATTCCTGGAGGCTTATTTTTTGCCGGTGCCTTTAGGGCAGCTTGGGTTTTTTCCTTCAATGCATATGTTCTTGATCATATGCTACCTCCTGAAATGGCTGAACATTGACCAATTCTTTTTGGTACAGTGACTCTATGTCTTCTTTCCATCTTTTATTGAGTCTTCCTGCATCATTCAATATTTTACCTATAGAATCCTTTAATATTGTAACTCGAGGCTTGAATTTTTTCTTCAGTGCTTTTAGTTTGAGAAATAATAAGGGTGTTCTTCCCTCTTGGTTTTCTAGGTCTTTGCTGGAAACTATGCCACTAGTTTTCACCAATTTAATACATTAAAGTGTTGAAGTGCAAAGATGTCGTGTTGAAGATTGCAGTGCACCTGACCCAAGCTGTGGTGTTTTCAATATCTTCTTATGCATGTGAAAGTTGAACAATGAAAAAAGGAAGATCAAAGAAGAATTGATGCATTTGAATTGTGGTGTTGGCGAAGAATACTGAAAATACTGTGGACTGCCAGAGAATGAACAAATCTGTCTTAGAAGAAGTACAGCCGGAATGCTCCTTAGAAGTGAGAATGGCTAGACTTCGTCTTAGGAGGTAGTTTGGTCATGTTGTCAGAAGAGACCAGTCCCTGGAGAATTTTTAATTACTTCTTGTGATATTAATGATATAGTTTGATAATTTCTGTATTCTGTTGGATCATTTGTAATGGGCACATATAGAGATAGCTTTACCATGCTTGGTAAAGTAGAATGCCAGTGGAGAGAGGGAAGACCCTCAGTGAGATGGACTGACAGAGTGGCTGCAACAAACTGCTTGAGCATAGTAAGGGCTGTGAGGATGGCTCAGAACTGGGCATTGTTTTGTTCTGTTATACATAGGGTCACTATGAGTTGGAACTGACTTGAGAGCACCTAACAACAACAACATGCCACCAGTATTTCACAGCATGGTCACATTTGGGACAGGTTTCAGTGGAGCTTCCAGATTACGGTATACTAGCAAAAGGAACCTGGTGGTCTACTTCTAAAAACTTGGTCAGTGAAAACCTTATGAATAGCAGCAGAGCAGTGTCTGATACAGTACCAGGAGATGAGCTTCTCAAGTTGAACGGCACTCAAAATATGACTGGGGAAGAACTGTTTCCTCAAAGTAGAGGCAACCTTAATGATGTGGATGGAATAAAGCTTTTGAGACCTTCATTTGCTGATGTGGCATGACTCAAAATGAGAAGAAACAGCAGCAAACATTAATTAATAATTGAAATGTAGAATGTGTGAAGCATGAATCTAGAAAAATTGGAAGTTGTCAAAAATAAAATGGAATGCATAAAGATTGATAACAGCTGAAATGGACTGGTACTGGTTATTTTGAACCAGACAATCATATGATCTACTCTGCTGGGAATGACAGATTAAAGAAAAATGACATTGCATTCCTTGTCAAAAACAACATTTCAACATCTATCTTGAAGAATAACTCTGACAGTGGTAGGACAATATCTATATATCTATAAGGAAAATTAATTATTCAAATTTATATACCAACTACTAATGCCAAGATGAAGAAATTAAAGATTTACACTAACTTCTACAGTCTGAAATTGAGCAAACATACAGGCAAGATGGGAACTCTAGTGGTGTTCTGCCTAAGGCATTTGACTGCTAACCAAAAGGTTGGCAGTTCAAACCCACCAGCCACTCCTCAGAAGGAAGGTTGGGCAATCTACTTCCGTAGAGATACTGCCTTGGAAACCCAAGGAAGGGTCACTATGAGTCAAATGGACTCGATGGTAGTGAGTTTACAGTCAAGTTGCACTGATAATTACAACTCTGTGAGAAAGATCTTATTATCCCTATTTTATAGATGAGGTCTGGGCACTGAGAAGTTTAGCAAATTGTCCAAATTCATGAAGCTAACAAGCAATAGGCAAGATTTGCACCCAGGTCTGTGTGACGGCTCCCTCTACTAGGCACATCACTGTCTATCTAAAAGGCAGCACAATCAACTATTACTTGTTAATTGGTTTCTTGTGTTGGTTCCAATTTTAAACTCTCTGTGTCATCATTAGGAGCTCTGGTGGCATAGTGCCTAAGGCATTTGACTGCTAACCAGGAGGCTGGTGATTCAAACCCACCAGCCACTCCTCAGAAGGAAGGTTGGGCAATCTACTTCTGTAGTGATAACACCTCAGAAGCCCAAGGAGGGGTCGCTATGAGTTGGATCTGACTCCATGGCAGTGTGTTTGGTTTTGGTTTGGTCTCATCATTCCCATAGGTCACACATACACATCAGACAATGTCTGGGTTTGGATTGAAAAGATGTGATTGTTTCAAACATTGAACCAAGAGAACTTCAGGGAAAGGGGAGGACATTGTGAGCCAGAGGGGTGGGGGAGGTTTCCTGGAGGAGGCTGGACCTGCAGCAACAAGAAAGGGAAAGGGCAAGTGAGGGAGTAGGAGTGGTTTAAGCAATTATCAGAGGGAGGGGATTCATGGTGTGCATCTGTGTATGTAGGAGTGATATATATGTGATGTATCCATTAATTACGTCACCAAATACTTATTGAGCATTTAATCTATCAGACACTATACTAGGCACTGGGGACTCATAGCAAGGAAGGCATACCTGTTCTCATGGAGCTTACTTATTGTTTGTGTGTGTGTGTGAGTGCGTGTGCACATGCATGCACGTACACAAGCACGTGTGAAGGAGGGAGGAAGAGAGGGTAAGGTAAAGGAAGGGAATGGGAACTAATGGGAGAAGACATATGTAGATAAGGGGATTTATTCCAACAATGACCCCTTTCCCTGCATTTTTGCTCCCCTAGCTTTACATCTTGATTCTGCTACCAGGGCCCCACCTATGCTTCAGCTGACTAGAAGGGGAAGATACAGACTCCTGAAAGCTGCTGATGGGCTTGGAAAGTGCCAGATGCCAGAGCCTAGCCTGCCTAAAAATGAGGTGCCTTGGATCATCCTTTCAAGCTGATGTTCCCTTTTGGTGTGGGTCTTTTTATCTATTAGCTCAGTACAGGCAATCGATGCTAATTCAATCTTCTAGGACCAAATGAAACAGATGGCATTTAAAGGGCTCTAGCACTCTTTTCTTATTACCAGGCGACCTACATAATAACTCTCACCCTGCCCTGCCTGGGAAGGCATTGCCATTGACAAAACCCAACCAGGCATGCTCTCTGCTGGGAACTGGCTATGATTTCTTCTGAGCCTGCCAGGCAGAGAGGAGACTGGGACAGCTGGAGCCTGACCAAGGATTCCAGAGCCCTGCTCAAACCCCTGATCTGCAATTTACTCCTTATGTGACTCTGGGAATGTCTATTCTGCTCCCTTGGACCTGGCCTCCGTTTCCCCATTTGAAACATGAAGGAATTGAAACAGACCATCTCAAAGGTCCTTCCGTGCTCCAAGACTCTGGATCATTCTGTGAGGTCAGCTCATACTTACTACCCTCATCTGAAAAGGTTTCTAGGATTTGCCTGAAACATATGTGATGATTGAAGCTTAGCTTGGACATTTAAGGTCATGGGGATATGTGTATATAAGGAGTCCATGGGTGGTGCAAATGGTTAAACATTCAACTACTAACTGAAAGTTTGGTGGTTTGAACCCAGCCAGGAGCACCTTGGAAGAAAGACCTGGTGGTCTACTTCTGAAGTCACCAAACCAAAACCAGACTTACTGCCATTCAGTCAATTCTGGCTCATAGTGACTCCTATTGAGTTTCCAAAACTGTGAATCTTTATGGAAGTAGATTCCCTCATCTTTCTTCTGCAGAGCAGCTAGTAAGTTTAAATTGTTGACCTATTGGTCAGCAGCTGAATGCCTTAATCACTGCATCACTAGATCTCCTTGATAGGAGCCAGGGAGCCAGAAATTGTGAACAAACTGGCCTGGTTGGGGGTGGTGACACAGAAGGAGAGAAAGAGTGTGAGTGGCTCAGGCCAGAAGAAAAAATGGACCTGGAGCTTTGACCAGCAGGGAGCCCTATGTAGCTCCCCAGGATCTCTGGTCCAGGTAGAAAATGTAGAGGGCATGTTGGTGAGGTGGGAAGCCCAGTCCACCCTTCCTCAGTGACCAGGGACAGAGACATCTAGGTATTTTGACAGATGTCTTGGCAGGTCTGGTCCTCTGATTCAAATGATAGGTATCATCATGCTATGCTGGGAGGGTCCCTTTCAAAACTTCTACCCCGTGCCCTGTGGTGATGTCAGACTCTTTACTGCTAGAGTCACTCCTCACATGCAGGGCAGGTGACAATGTCTGGGTGACACTATGTCAGAAGGTCTTTGCTAGGAATCTAGATGCTACCTAGGACTGCTAACTGGCAGTTCAAACCCACCAGCCACTCCTTAGAAGGAAGGTTGGGCAATCTACTTCCACAGTGATACCACCTTGGAAACCCAAGGACGGATCACTATGAGTTGGGTCTGACTCGACGACACATAACATAACAATCTAGGAATGGAGATGGAAGGTTGTTCTTAGGGTTTCCCAAGGCTGGCTGGCCTTCAGACTCTCCTGAGGAGCTTATTACAAGTACAGATTCCTGGGCCTCAGTTCCTGAGTGCTAACTCAGTAACACTTGGGTGGGGGTCCACTAATGTTTTCTTGGAAATTATCTGACAATAATCAAATAAATAGCATATGCTTCTCAGGTAAACCAAGCAGGGATCTTCCTTTCTTACCCAGCTAGACTTTGCTATAAGCCAGAGTCAAATGCCAGGATCCATCTATGATAGAAACAACACAGGCAGCTACAAAGTGGACTTAGAGTTTGTTGGGCGAGGAGTATGTGTGTGTATGTATGTTCGTGCTTGTGTGTGTGTGTGTGTGTGCATTTGGGGATGTTGAGGAACAGGACAGGAAAGGAGAACAGCCAGTGGAAGGAGAAAAGCCAGAAAAGTAAAGTGTTTGCTTCTCAAGAAAAAATGAAATTCAAAGAGAAAATCATTGCCCTAAGGGATTCTTTGAATCTCACCTGCATTCAGTGATTCTCAGAGAATCTCATTCAGTGAAGCTTTAAATGCAAATCCAAGCAAACAAATTTGGGCCCAGCTTGGAGTCCTGGGAGGGCGCTCCATTTCAGGAGCTATGGGGGGACGGTGAACCTAGAAAGAGGCCCCTTCTGAAAGCTGAAGATAAGAGGCTGGCCATGGCCCACAGGGCTCACTTGACAGTTCCTGGTGATAGCTTCCTAGCTGCAAAAAAATTATATATCTATGGGTTTTGACACAAACCCAAAATGTCAATTTTTTTTCAAATTATTTTTGAGTAGCAAAATTCCCTTTTGCCCAAAGGAAACTTTAAATGGAATCCTGGCATAGAAATCAGGAAAAAGCAAGCTGCTCTTGTCCGAGTGGGCAAATGGAGATGGGAGGCCCTATACCCACTACTCAGTTATGCCCGCCTCCCTTCACTCCAGCATTGTCTCAGGCAAGGGAGGGCTCACTCAGAACAGATTAAAAACCTTAAGCTCCTTCATCGTCCTCATCTTACAGGTGGAGGACCCTCCTAGCCCTTTGCTGTTTGTTCCTATACTACTGTGTACTCAACAGGGCCAGATGACCATCACCTGGGACTCAGGACTGTCCTAGGGTACAGATCAGTTCCCTCTTGGAAGAAGGAACCTTGAGGCCACAGCTTGGGATGTGACTTAATGTTTCCTCGTTCTATGACTTTGCCCCAGTGCCAAGGGCATAGGCTGTGAAGTCAGAGATTGGAATACTTGACTCTGCCACCTAAAGCTGTGTGATCTCAGACAAGTCATTTAATCTCTGTGAATTTAACAGATATTGCTCCCACATTGTAGGTTTGTGTAAGGAGCAAAGGAGTTAATAAATGCAGCGCAAGTAAAAGCATATGCCTATATAGGCCAGGAAAGTAGCAGAGTGACTACCATGTGGTGGCAGGTGGGAGAACACAGGCTCTGTCTAAAGAAGGACTGACCACTCAGCTCCAGCCAACTGTGCCCATGTTAGAAGGTGAGGTCCAGATAATGACAATCCCTGCCCCTGAACAAAAATCAGAAATTCAGATTTTTACTGTAAAAAATTTCTAATGTTTAATCTTTGGCAACTAATTCACAACTTTTAAATGCTGTGAGGGCTGAATAAAACATTTGGATGGTCAAGAGGTTGTAGTCATAGATGACAAGTGACAAGGACTGGTACCTAAGAGTTGCTCACTAAGCTTGGGATGGATGAGTGTGCCTACTTCATCTTCTCTCCCTTTTCTTTCTGTTCCATTGACCTCATTGCCTGGTGAGCTTCCAAAGCTCACCAGGCTAAGTCCTAGGCCTAGAGACCATGGTGCCCTGCCCACCCCCACACTCCAGTGTGTTTCCACTTGGACACTTCCCTGCTGCCCATGGATATTGTGAAAACTGTCTACAGGCAGGTTAAAGGCAGTTCCATAGCATCAGAGTGTGGCAGCTTCCTGGTTCTTAATTCCAAAGCTGGCCTTTAGGGAAAGAGCTTTGCTCTGGGCACCTAAGCCATGGTGTAGAGGCATTAGTCATTGTACCTGAGAGGAATTCTCCGGGCTCTGATAATATCCTTGGAAGACACCTGGAGTTGATTCAGCTGTGCTTTATATCCCTGTGCTGATGTGTGCGTGCGTGTGTGTGTGTGTGTGTGTGTGTGTGTGTTGGCAGGGTTAGGGACATCCAGGGATTAGTCCTTTCTATTTTATTTTCATTCTTCCTTTCTCCTTTCAGGAGCTCTGGTGGTGCAGTGGTAAAAGCAATGGGCTGCTAACCAAAATGTCAGCATTTCAAACTCGCTGGCCACTCTGTGGGAGGAAGATGAGACAGCCTGCTTCCTAATGATTTATAGCTTTGGAAACTCTATGGGGCAGTTCTACTCTGTCCTATGGAGTTGCAATGATTCTGAATTGACTTGGTAGCAGTAAGTTTTTTTTTTTTTGCTTCCTCCCCTTTCTTTTTCCTCTCTTATTCTTTCTCTCTCTCTCCTTTTCCTCCTCCTTCTTTTTTACTTTTTTTTTTTTTTAACCAAAAGTTAGGTTTATGTAGAAATAATACATGCTTTTTGAAAAAAAAGGGAAAAAAATTAAAAAAATCTTGCTACCCAGAAAGTCACTGAGAGCAACTCAGTGATTATACTCCTAGATGTCTCTTTATATATAGATAAACTGATACAGATATGCATATTCAATTTTATATCATTGGACTCATAAAATATATGTGCAGTATGCAATATGCTTTTTTCCCCTCAAACAGTATGGCGAGATGTCTCTCTGTAATTTATGCAGATCTGCTTCATGGCTGCGATGTCAGAATGTTTCATGGATGCACATAAATTATTTATCAGATCCCCTTTTGTGAAAATACAAAAAGTCCCCAAGGTCCTCCCTAGAGCTTCTCTGGGCCCAGAACACACCATCCTACACATGGCCTTTTTGCTTCAATACCTTCCCCTGACAATGTACCCTCCACACAGCAGCCAGAGCTGGCTTTTAACTGTGCACATCAGATCATGTCACTCTTCAGCTTTAAAACCCTTGAGTCTCTTCCCATCGCTCTTAGGATAAAATCCAAACACCTTACGTAACCTAATAAGACTAGCATTTCACCATCCAGCCCTGCTTACCTGGCCTCCTCTGACCTTGTCTCCTACCAGGTTGCTCTTGGACTCCTTTTGGTACACGATCACCCATTCCTCCCCCAGAACCCAGCACTCATCATTTTCTCTGCCAGCAACTCTTTTTCCCCTAGACCTTAGCTAACTGGCTGTTTCTCCCCTCAGATCTCAGCTTGCAGAGGTCTTTCCTGACCCCCCTATCTGATGCTGATCTCTTCTCCTCTGCCAGTCATTATTGTCCCATCAATGTTTTTAATTTTCTTCACAATGCTTATCACAACATGAAATTATCTTGATTTGTTTCCACGTATATTATCTCTCCACCCCACTCACTTCACACCAGAGGGCAGAGACCTTGTTTCTAGCACCCAGAACACTATTGGTACCCAGTGGTAACGATTAGTTATGCTTTGAATAAATGACTGTACCACCACAGCCTCCACAAAGTCCAACTTTCTTAAAAATCCAATTTCCTCTTTTTTCTGGGCTTCCCTTCACCTTTCCCTTAAAATAACTCCACTTCTCTGAGTGAGCTTAACTGTCACTCTGCTCCTTGCACCCAAACAAGCCTGTCTTAGTTTCCTAAGTGTTACTATAACACAAATGTCACAAGTGGGTGGCTTTAAAGAACAAGGATTTATTTTCTCACAGTTCTAGAGGCTAAAAGTCCAAATCAGGGTCTCAGCCATATGGCTTCCATCTGTGAGTCTTTTTCCTATTTTCAGGTGTCTGCCAGAGATCCTTGGCATTCCTTGATGTTTTCTGGCATCTGTCTTCCACCTGTGTGTGTTTCTGTGTCTATTTTACTTTACCTTTTTTATTTTATTTCACATTTTGTGTGTGTGTGTGTGCTTGAGGTAAAAGGAGGAACTCTAATGGTTCTGTAGTTAAGGCTTTGGGCTGCTAACCAAAAGGACAGTGGTTTGAACCCACCAGGTACTCCACAGGAGAAAGATGAGGCAATCTGCTTATGTAAAAATTTATAGCCTTAGAAATCCTATTGGGCAGTTCTACTCTGTCCTACAGGGTCACTATGAGTTGAAATTGAATTGATGGCAGCAGGTTTTAGGTGAAAGTTTACATAATAATTTAGTTTTTCCAATCAGTAGTTCATACACAGATTGTACTGTGACACTGGTTACAATTCTTCCAATGTGTTAGCACCCTCCCCACTGCCTCCCAAGTTTCCAGTTTCCATTCATTTGGTCTCCCTGTCTCTCCCTGCCTTCTTGTCTTTGCTCTTGGGAAAATGTTACCCTGTAAGTCTTGAATAGTTGATTGTTCTAAGAAGCACATTCTTCACATTGGGATTTGACAGCTAACCAGAATGTTGGTGGTTCAAATCCACCAGCTGCTACATGGAAGGAAGATGAGGTAACCTACTACTTTCATAAAGATTTACCACCTTGGAAACCCAATGGGGGTCATTATGAGTCAGAATCCACTTAATGACAGTGGATTTGTTTTCCTTTTTTTTCTTCTGGAAGATGGCCTACAACTGGGTCTTCAGTTTCAAGTTAGAAGGTTTTCTCAGGGCAACAGTCTTGGAGTTCGTTTAGTGTCTTTCTAACCAGTAATTTCTGGTCTTTTTCTTTTTTTTCCTTGCATTTGAATTTTGTTCTACTCTTTTTTTTTTTTTTTTAAACCCATTCTAACTGGCACATTCTATTTTGGTCTTGGTCAGAGTGGGTAGTAGTGATAACCAGGCACAAACTAGTTCTTCTGGTCTCAGGTTAAAGGAGACTATGGATCACATGAGCCACGTGGGCTTCTTTGAGATTTCATTTTCTTCACTTTCCTCTGCTCCAGCCACTCACAAACTTTTAAGACCCTAGACGTTACTCACCAGACTAGGATGTAGAGCATTATTCTACTTTTTCTAGAACTCAGAAGCATTAAGTATAGGATCCATCCTTCTCTGGGATGACCTTATTAACATAATAAAAGAAAACTCCTTTTTCCAAACAAGGTCATAGTTGTAGGTACCACCAGTTGTCTTCAAGTTGGCCCCAACTCATGATGACCCCATGTGTGTCAGAGTAGAATAGTGCTCCATAGGGTTTTCAATGGCTGATCTTTTAGAAGTGGATCACTAGGCCTTTCTTCCAAGGTGCTTTTGATGGACTAGAATCTCCACACTTTCAGTTAGCAGCCAAATGTGTTAACAGTTTGCACTACCCAGGGACTCTATTTACAGGTGCAGAAGATAGAATTTCAATACATACTTTTAGAGGAAACAATTCATTCCATAGCAAAGACCAACCCAGAACCCAGCTCCAACCCCTTCTTAGCCTGATCTCCCACATTGGACCCCATTGTTCAGCCAAACAAATCCCCTAATCTCATCCAAATACCAATCCCTCTGCCAGGAGGCTCCTCATGCTTGTATTCACTCTTGCTCTTGCCATCTGGCTTCTGCTGCCCAAATCTTACCCATCTTCCAGTCCACTAAAATGTCACTACCTCTGGGAACCTGTCCTGCTTATGGCTACAGGAATGATCTTTTCCCTCTTCTGTGCTATGAAGCTTTATCTTTTTCATCACCTTTGAGGCATTAGCACTTCATGCCTTCCAATATTGTCATTTGTATCCCTAGATTGATCTTTCCTGCTAGATTATGAGTTCCTTGCAGGCAGAGAATATGGCTTGCTTAGCTCTAACAGTTTTAACCTGAAGGAAGTGTCTTGCATATATTAGCTTTTTTAATCCTCATCAGGACACTATGAGTTGGGAACTGTAATTAACTTCATTTTAAGATGAGGAGGATCTAAGAATTAAGAAACTTTCCAAAGTTTATGCCACTATAAGTAGGGGAGCTAGGATTTGAACCCAAAGCCTGCACCCTTAACTTTGAAGCTCAAGGTGCTTGTGGCAAAAACCACTTTCTGTTGTTTCCCATGCCTCTATGTGGTGTCTGCAGGCCCAAGACTCTCAATACCTGAGGTCTTTGAAGTGAAGGGCCTGCAGGGATACTGTTAGTGTTGACAAAAACAAATCAAAGGGGAGGAAAGCTCAAATCCAAATCTGAGTGTCTGCCTGCGGGGCTCTGCATCATCACTCATCGATGATTCAAGGCTTGGGGCTCAAGGCAGGAAAGGGTGATGTCTATTATGCTGTTTTTCAATGAAATGTTTCCCTAAAATTCCTTAAATAAATGCTTCCATTTCTCCCTCCTGGTCCAACTGGGAATATATCACACAATTTCTGGACTCTGTCTTTGTGACACCTCCTACTTCCTACCTTTGCTTTCTTTACTATTCCATTTTTCATCAGCTTCCTTCTCTGACCCAAAACAAAAGAATGTTCCTAATAAAATGTATGGGAGCTCTGGCAGCATAGTCCCTAAGGGACTTGACTGCTAAACAGAAGGTTGGCAGTTCAAACCCACCAGCCACTCCTCAGAAGGAAGGTTTTGCAATCTACTTCCATAGTGATTCCACCCTTCTCTGGGATGACCTTATTAACATAATAAATGTTATGTTAACATACATAACAACATAGGAGGGGTCACTATGAGTTGGGCTGACTCCACGGCACATAACAACAACAACAACAACAACAACAACAAAATGTATGACTTTAGGCAATTATTGCCTTTATCTGTACGATCAGGTAGTTGGATCCCTGATGAGGAAGTGGAAGCCAGAGGGCATGGAATCTGCCTAAGGTCACACAGCAAGTAGATGGCTAGTGGGGAGGCTCCAGCCTATAAGTATGGTGCTGTGACCTGGGCTTGTCCTCAAGCAGAATAATGAAAGAAGAGTTGCGGAAGATCTTCCTTTTTTCTTTTTTTATTTGGGTGAAAGTTTACAGAGCAAATTGGTTTCCCATTCAACAATGCATACACATTCTGTTTGGGGACATTTACTACAATCCCCACACTGTAACGGCATTCTTCATTTTTCCCACCCCTTCCTTTTGTTCTTGTTTCCCATTCTCCCTACCCTTCCAAGCTCTATCCTGGGCAAATGCTGTCCTCTTGATCTCATATACTTGATTGTTCTAATGACTGCATTAAAAAAAGAAAAAAAAAACTCACTGCAGCTGAGTCAGATCTGACTCAGTGACCTCTCCTTGGGTTTCCAAAGCGGTATCTCTATGGAAGTAGACTGCCCAACCTTCCTTCTGAGTAGTGGTTGGTGGGTTTGAACCACCAGCCTTCTGGTTAGCAGTCAAACACCTTAGGCACTACACCACCAGAGTTCCTATGTCTATATACCATCCTGGTATTACTCTTCACCTTATAGGCCTATTTATCATTTGGCTGCTAGTTGAGTCACAGGGTTTAAGTTCAGTTCCTACCTTGAAGGGTATCTAAGGGCCATTGTCTTGGGGGTCCTACCAGTTTTCTTCAGACAAGTAAGCCTGACCTTTTTATGATTTAAAGTGTTGTTCCATATTTTCCCCCACACTATCCAGGACCTCTTATTGTGAGATCTCTTTCAGAGCAGTTAGCTGTGTTTGCCAGGCCCTACTTTTGTACTTCTGCATCTTTGATTTTCTTCACTTTTCTTTTTTTCCGGTTGGGGAGAGATCAATATTTGCACCTTAGATGGCTGCTTATAGCGTTTAAGATCCCAGTTGCTACTAATTAATGTAAGATATAGAACATTGCATTTGTGGAGTATGTTATGCCTGTTGATCTTAGTGTCCAAGTTGGGGTCTTTCACCTTGCTATGCCTCATTCCTTCCTTACTCTTATAAAGATTTAGAAACTAGGAAATCCAATGGGGGTAGTTCTGCTGTATGGGTCACTGTGAATTCCAGTTGTTTTGATTTTTTTTTTTTTTTTTTGGTTTTGTCTACCAATTGTAATATATCTTTCCCCTCTGGGTCTCTTTCTACTGATTACTATTGACTATTTTTCCTGGTGATGGGTCTCTCTTGCAGTAAGCAAGACTAGGCCCTAAGCCCCCTAGATCTAGGAAAGGGAGGGAGTAGGAGAGGCCTGGGAACTCTGGAGCAGCAAGATATCCAGGTAAAGGGGAGGGAGGCAAGGCTTAGCCCCAAATCCCCTAGAGCCAGGAAAGGGAGGGAGTGGCCAGGGACTACAAAGTGTCAGGTTCCAAGTAGGTATGAGGTAAGGGGAGGGTGCAGAGGTTTCTAACAGCTAAGGGAGACTGGTAGCATAGTGGCTAAAGCACTTGACTGCTAACCAGAAGGCTGGTGGTTCAAACCC
>NW_006921747.1:6253406-6254621 GCF_000298275.1 Orycteropus afer afer
CAGCCACTCCTCGGAAGGAAGGTTGGGCAATCCTACTTCCATAGTGATACTGCCTCGGAAACCCAAGGAGGGGTCACTATGAGTCGGGGCCGACTCGATGGCAAACAACAACAACAACAACATGTGCTGACATGTCACAACTCAAATTGGGGAGAAACAGCTACAAACATCCATTAATAATTGGAACATAGAATGTATGAAATATGAATCTTGGAAAATTGAAAGTTGTCAAAAATGAAACGGAATGCATAAAGATTGATAGTCTAGGCATCAGTGAGCTGAAATTGATGGGTTTTGGGCATTTTGAATCAGACAACCATATGATCTACTATGTCAGGAATAGCAAATTGAAGAGGAATGGCTTGGCATTCATCATCACAAAGGATGTTTCATGATCTGTCCTGAAGTACAGTGCTGTCAGTGACAGGATACTATCCATACGCCTACAATGAAGACTTGTTAATACTACTATTATTCAAATTTATGCACCAACCACCAAAGCCAAAGATGAGGAAATTGAAGATTTTTATCAACTTCTGCAGTCTGAAATTGGCCAAACATGCAATCAAGATGTGTTGCTTATCACTGGTGATTGGAATGCAAAAGTCGGAAACAAATAAGAATCACCGGTTGTTGAAAAATTTGGCCTTGGTGACAGAAAAAACTCTGGAGATCACATGATAGAATTTTGCAAGACCAAAAACTTATTCATTGCAAATACCTTTTTCAACAACACAGTAAGTGGCTAAACACGTGGACTTTGCCAGATAGAGTACACAGGAATCAGACTACATCTGTGGCAAGAGGTGATGGAAAAGTTCAATATCTTCAGCCAAAACCAGGCCAGGACCTGACTGTGGAACAGACCATCAACTGCTCATATGCAAGTTCAAGTTGAAGTTGAAGACAATTAAAACAAGTCCAAGAGAGCCAAAATATGACCTTGAAAATATCCCTCCTGAAAGTAGAGACCCATATAAAGAATATATTTGATGCATTGAACATCAATGACTGAAAACCAGAAGAATTGTGGGATGACATCAAGAACACCCCATGAAGAAAGCAAGAGGCCATTAAAATATGAGAAAGAAAGAAAAGACCAAAATGGATGTCAGAAGGGACTCTGAAACTTGCCCTTGAGTGAAGAGTAGCTAAAGCAAATGGAAGAAATGACAAGATAAAAGAGCTGAACAGAAGATTTCAAAGAGCAGCTCA
>NW_006921747.1:6260146-6273553 GCF_000298275.1 Orycteropus afer afer
TGATGCTTTTGAGTTGTGGTGCTGGTGAAGAATGCTGAAAGTACCATGGACTGCTAAAAGAACTAACAGATCTGTCCTGGAGGAAGTGCACCCGAAATGCTCCTTGGAAGCAAGAATGACCAGACTTCGTCTTACCTACTTTGGTCATGTTGTCAGAAGAGACCATTCCCTGGAGAAGGATGTCATGCTTGGTAGGGTGGAGGGTTGACGAAAGAGGGGAAGGTCTTCAAAGAGATGGATTGACACGGTGGCTGCAATGATGGGATCAAGTATAGCAGGGATCATGCAGCTGGCATGGGATAGGGCAGTGTTTCGTTCTGTTGTGCATGGGGTTGCTATGAGTCGGAAATGACTTGATGGCACCTTACAACAACAGCAGCATGGGTCTCCCTTTCTTGTTTCTTCACATGTTTAATTTGTTTACCTAAAACCCATGCCCTATTCAGTTCCTCTGCTTGTTTCTACCCCTTTTGTACTTTCACTGGTGGCCAGCTGAAAATGTGCCAAACACTGGGATTCAAAGAGGCCCTCAGAGAAACTATAAGAAGGGCTTTGAGAATGAGATATAGTGAGCTATTAGAGTGCTTGATATTATTTATTATTCAAACAGTTCTGAGGGTCTTTTTTTTTTTTTAAGTCTTTCTCACTGCTGTGGTTGGCTTTGGATTTTCTCTATTGTCATCTCTTCAAGTCCACTCATCTTTTCTTCTTCACTGTCCAATCTAATGTTTTTGGTGAATTTTTCATTTCAGACATCATACTTCTTAGTTGTAGAATTTCAGTACTTTATAGTTTCCTTTTTTCTATTGACATTCCCCCACATCTTCAATCATTGTGTCTATCTTTTACTTCAAAATCTTTAAACATTTATAACATTTATAATGGCTGTCCTCGTCTACTTAGCAGCCCTGGTGTGTCAGTGGTTAAGCACTTGGTTGCTAACTGAAAGGTTGGTGGTTTGAACCCACCAGCTGTTACACAGGAGAGAGATGAGCCATTCTGCTCCATAAAGATTTACAGCCTAGGAAATCCTATGGGGCAGCTCTACTCTATGGGTTGCTGAGAGTTCTAGTTGCTTTGATAACAATGGTGTTTGTGTGTGTGTGTGTGTGTGTAGGTTTGTCTACCAGTTCTAACACCTTTTTCATCTCTGGGTCTCTTTTTACTGATTACTACTGATCATGTTTTCCTGGCTATGAGTATCCTCTTCTTGTTTCTTCACATGTTTAATAACTTCTGATTCTATGTTGGATATTGTGGATAGTATGTCATTCAGAGGCTGGAATTTGGTGTTGTCTTTTAAAGAGCTTTGTATTTTGTTCTGACAGGCAATTGATTTACTAGTGAATCAGCTTTCTTTCAAGCTTTGTAAAGGCATATTTAGAGTAGTCTTTATTCTAGGGATAGACTAGCCCTACTCCTAAAGAATGGCCCTTCTAGGTTCTCAGTTAAATGCTTAGTGTGTTCAGCAAGATCTCTTACTGTGGATGATCAGAAGTCCTATGTCTTAAAGTACTGTGAGTTTTAGAATCTGCATTCAGCTCAGTTTCCTCGTAACTGTTCTCTACCCGGCTTTGCAGAATCTGGGCCTATGCATTCTTTCTTAGTGTTTAGCTAAAGACTTAAGGAACCCAATATGCATATTTCTTGAGCTCCTTTTCTGCACAAGCCCCTCCTGTCCAGGACCTGGTCCTGTAATTTCAGCTGCTTTAGTGGCCTTAAGCTCTGATCTCTACCCTCTCAGCTCAGTAAAATTGCTGATTTCTGCTTGAATTCTACCTCCCTGTGCTGTATAATCTAGAACAGTGTTTCCAAGCAGAGAGCCAGGGCAAGTATAGGGGTCACCTCCTCTATATTTCACTGTTCTCTTGGGAAGGTTGGGCAATGTTACTTCCGTAGTGATATTGCCTTGGAAACCCAAGGAGGGGTCGCTATGAGTTGGGGCCAACTCGACGGCAAATAACAACAACAACAACTTGGATTAAAGTCCACTCCTTCCTATTGTGTGCAGTTTTGAAAATATTTACTTTATATTTTTCCATGGAAAAGGGGCTAATCTGGTCCCAAGTACTCTGTCATGGCTTGAAACAATATATATATTGTTTTTATAATTTTACATGATTCCCAATCAAATCTATGAAACAAGACTTGTTCAGTAAAGTCTAGCTTATATTCCTGTACTTTTCACTCTATTCCTTCTATCTTCCTGTAGACAACAATAAAAATTCTATTTATGTACTATTTTCCACTCTTTCTTTTGTTAGCATAAGCAGGTATGTGCATATGTGTGTGTTTCGTATTCAGCTCTCATTTAGATAAACAATAGTATCTCAGTTTCTTAGTGCTGCTATAACAGAAATACCACAAGTGAGTGGCTTTAACAAACAGAAAATTATTTTAAATTTTGGAAACCAGAAGTCCAAATTCAGAGCGCCAGGGCAAGGGGAAAGCATTTTCTCCCTGTCAACTCCAGGGGAAGGTCCTTGTCTCTTTTCAGCTTCTGTTCCTTGGTTTCTTGGTGATCTTCCTGTGGCATGTATCATTCCATCCATTCGTGCTCCCTGCTCTGTGCCTAATCTACATTTTCATGTCTCAAAGGTGATTTTCTTAAACAACACCCTACACCGATAAAGCCTTATTAATACAATAAAGAAGATTCTCTTCACAAATAGGATCACATCAACAGGTATAGGGGTTTAGGATTTATCATACTTATTTTCAGAGGGACACAACTCAATCCATAAAAAGTAGGATACTCCAATTACTACTGGCTTCCTTCTTTCCCAGGTAACTACATATTCTGGTGATCTTTCCACATTGGTGTGAAGCGATATTGTTCATTTCCTCATTGCGGTTGCATAGTTATCCATTGTTAGGGTGACCAACTTGTCTTGGTTTGCCCAAGGCTTTTCTAGTTTAGCACTCAAAGTTCTTTGTGTCCTGAACTCCCTCACTCCTGGACAAATCAAATGGTTTATCACCCTGTCCTTGGGGGAATGTTTTATAGTTTATTCAGTCAGTCTCCTTTGGATTGATATTTGGGTTGCTTTTAGAGCCATCAGGGTGTTGCAAATGGTTAATGCACTCAGTTGCTAATCGAAAGGTTGGTGGTGTGAGTCCACTCAGAGATGCCTCAAAAGAGAGTCCTGGTGATCTATTCACAAAAGGTCACAGCGAATGAAAACACTGGAGCACAGTGCTAGTTTGACACACATCAACTCAACAGCAACTAACCACCGCCACAACAATCTTTCACAATTAGAAATAACTTCAATAAATAGCCTTGTGATTATATCATACCACATTTTTGCCAGTGTATTTTTGGGTTGTATTTTTAGAAATGGGAAAGGAAGATGGGGCAATCTACTTCCGTAGTGATACTACCTCGGAAACTCAAGGAGGGGTCGCTATGAGTCAGGTCCGACTCGACAGCCCATAAACAACAACAACAATGCCCAGATAAACGTGCAGGTAATTTTGCTTGATATTGTCAAATTTTCCTCCACAAGGGCTGTACCATTTTGCATTTTACTAGCAGAACCTGAGTCTGTTTTCCCATAACTTCACCAACAAAGAATTTTTAAAGCTTTAATTTTTCCAATTGAATAAGTGACAAATCATTTCTCAGTATAATTTCAATTTGCAATTCTCTTATTATCAGCAAATTTGAGCATATTTTTAAAAGGCTAACAGTCACTTGCCCTTTTTCTTTGTGGACAACTGGTTCAATTCTCTAGTCTATTTTTCTCTGAATATGTATTAGTTCTTTTTCTTCTCTAATTTTAGAAGTTTTTAAAAAATGTGTTAGAGATATTAACTCTCCATGTCATAAGTTGTAAATTTTATTCCTAGTTTGCTATTTATCTTTTTTCTTTGTTGTGGTATATTTTTCCATGCAGAAGATTTTTGTTTTGTTTTTAAATATAATCAATTTAATATTTCTTTCCCTTGTTGTTTGTGGATTTTGAGTTATAGTTAAAAATAAATTATCCATTTTCATCGGTCTATAGAGGAATTTTCCTATGTTTTCTACTACTTGTATGGTTTCATTTTCACATTGACATTTAATCCATTAAGGATTTATCCTGGTGCATGACATGGATCCAAATTAATCTTTTTCTATATGGCTTTCCAATTATCTGAATATCATTATTAAAAAGGTGATTATTTTTCCACTGATTTAAGCTGTTACCTTTATTGCATTTTAAACTTGCATATATAATTGAGTCTTCCTCTGACTTTTATATTCTGTTTCATTTCAATTACAGAGATTTTCATGTTTTAATATCTATTAGAGCTAGTTTCTCTTTGCTCTTTCTTTTCAGATCTTTCCTCACTATTATTAATTGTTGTTCCTCCAAATAAACCATAATCAACTTTTCTAGCCCTGGTAGCATAGTGCCTAACGCATTTGGCTGCTAACCAGAAAGCCGGCTGTTCAAACCCACCAGCCACTCCTCGGAAGAAAGACTGGGCAATCTACTTCTGTAAAGATACTTCCTCGGAAACCCAAGGAGGGGTTACTAGTAGTGCCTAAGGCACTTGACTGCTAACCAGAAGGCTGGTGGTTCAAATCCACCAGCCACTCCTCGGAAGGAAGGTTGGGCAATCTACTTCTGTAGTGATATCGCCTCAGAAACCCGAGGAGGAGTTGCTATAAGTTGGGTCCGACTCGAAGGCACATAACAACAACAACAACAACAATAAAGTTTACAAATTAGTTTAGGAAGAATTGTCACCTTTATGTTGCTAAGTCTTCCTATGCAATAACACAGTAACAGACAAAATTTTTATGACCTCATCAGATTAAAACCTGTAGGAGTCAAGTTGATTCATAGGGTTTCCATGGCTATGATCTTTCAGAAGCAGACTGCCAGGCCTTTCTTCTGAGGCACTTCTCAGTGGGTTTGAACCTCCAGCCTTCCAGTTAGCATTTGTGCCATCCAAGGATGCCTCATCAGATTAGGGAGTGAATGAAACACTCTGTAAGATCGTGAGGCTGAGGATCATTGGGCAGTACAACTCCTGAGCCCATCCCAGTACCATGTCTTCCAGACTGTCTGCTTTTTTATTCTAGGAAAATGATCTCTCCATTCTTTGGGCATTTCATGTGGCTTACATTAACACTTCCAGCCATATGTTCTACCCATACTTTTGTGCAGTCTCTCTCCCCTTCTGGGCCAAGGGCACTCTGGGAACTGACCATGTATCATAAAATCACAATAATACTGATAAAAATTAAGGTAAGAGTAAGTGTTCTTACTAACAATTATCTCATGGACTTTCCCGGTGATGACCAACTGTTGTTGTTATGTGCCATTGAGTCAGACCCGACTCATAGCGACCCCTCCTTGGGTTTCCGAGGCAGTATCACTATGGAAGTAGATTGCCCCATCTTCCTTCCGAGGAGTGGCTGGTGGGTTTGAACCGCCAGGCTTCTGGTTAGCAGTCAAGTGCCTTAGCCACTACGCTACCAGAGCTCCCAATGACCAACTAGCCACTTGCAAGCTAAATCTAGCCCATGTGTTTGGTGTGCATGGAGATTTCCAATGTTTTAAAATTAGTAACCAACATTTAAAAATGACCAGATTCCACATAAAGATACAAAATACTCTAAAAATAATAGAAGCTCTGCCCCTGCTGGGCCTTATTCTCACTTCGCAACAACCCACTAGAATTGAATACCTATGGCCCCTTTAGATCAGGTTTGTGTCCCACAATTCTCCTGTCACTTCATCCTTTCTGCTTGGGCCTTGTAGACATTTGAGTTGTACTTCCTCTCCTTAAAACTACTGGAAAAGAAAGGAATGAAAAAAAAATCCTGGTCCTGGAACATAGTGGAATGATATGCCTGGCATAGATGAATCCCTATTTGTTAATCAGGGTCACAGAGTGTAGCTAACTTGATGAAGGTCACATGACCAGTAGAGTGGCAGAGAAAGGGATCCAGGCAAAAATTCTGCCTGGCTGCACAACCCAGGCGAGGCTGCGGCTTTCCAGCCCAAGGAGTTTGACAGCCGCCCAAATGTTGCCCTACACGTTCCTTCTCACCTATTAGCTGGTTAATGGCCGCAAACTCAGTCCCAAGCCCTTAACTATCTTGGCGGTTCTTGGGTGGAACATTAGTAACTGCCCCATTAACCCAAGATGCTCAGGAGGGAGGCCTGGGGCCTTGGAGGAGAAATGGGCCCTGAGTGACTTTACAGCTTCACAGAGTTGGGTTTGATTCTCTTTTCCTTTTAATTTCTCTTTCCACGTAGCTCCTCTAGGGCTTGTCTAATACACTGACAGCACCCTGGGGAGCAATGTGGGAAGGCAAAATAAGGGTTGCCTTAGTAAGATGTGGACCCTGCTCTGTGTTTCTTTACCTTTTTAGAAGGAAGAGCAGAGGGTGCCACGTTTCTCCAGGCCTAAGGCGTCCCATGCCCTCAGGGTCTGAGAGCTTGGTGGGGAAATTACCTTCAAGAAGAACAGCTAATTTTTTTCATGCAATAAATGTGTAATAGCCACCAGCAGAACTTGGAAGACATGTTCTGCATTTGAGTGCTTGCATTCTAGTGGGAGAAGCAGAAATAAGTCTGTAAGAACACACATTCTAACAGGAGAAGAACAGGTGTTGTGGGCATGCCTGGCAGGGCACTTTATCCAGAGATGGTCAGCAAGGACTTCCCTGAAGATATGCTCTTCCAGCTGTGACCTGAATAATGAAGAGGAGTTAGCTAAGGGAAGAGAATATCAAAGAAGCAGTCTCTAGGCAGAAGGAGCTCAGTGGGCTGGAGAGTGGAGGGCAAGGGAGAAGGCAGGAAGGCAATGAGGAGCCCAGACCAAGCAGCTAACATATTATCTGCTGTGCAGTTGGCCCCTGACTCACGGAGACCCCATTTACAAGGGAATGGAATGCTGCCCAGCCCTGTGCCATCTCTGCGGACTGGACTGTTGTAGTCCATGGGGTTTTCACTGGCTGATTTTCAGAAGCAGATTACCAGGCCTTTATTCCTAGTCTGCCTTAGTGTGGAAGTTCTGCTGAAACATGTTTGTTCAGCATCATAGCAACATGCCAGCCTCCACTGCAGAGGAGTGGTGGTTGTGCGTGAGGTGCACTGGCTTGGAATTGAACCTGAGTCTCTGATATGGAAGGCAAAAGTTCTACCACTGAACCACCTCATTGAAACACTAATATCATTGAACTGCTGATATCTACATGGGGAGAATAGCCCCAAAATATAGCTGAGGAAACTGATGGTCAGAGAGAAAATCCAACTAAGAATTGGCAGAGATGAGTGACACAATAAGTTCTCTGCCTCTAAGCTCCTGCTTGTGGTCTGGTTCTGCCCCACCAGTAACTACCCAGTGACAGCATCACTATGGGCCTCAGGAGCACCTACTATGTGCTGTGTTAACCATTTTCTCTGAGTAACAGGATGTTGGGGAGGGCACTTAACTTACCCTGGAACAAACACCTAAGGTCTAGAACAGAGGATCAAGAAGTTCTGTCTTCTCCATATTTTGATAAGGACCACCAGCAATAGTGGACAGATGATCTTCCCCAGGCAGCAGAGTTAGACTCACTGTCCTCAGCTTATCCCAAGTCATTCTTGCAGCCTGTGAATGATAACAAAGGAGACAGTAATGCTTTATTGGGAGCTGCATTCCTGGTGAGAGGTTCCACCCCTTCCTGTGACACAAAACCCCCAGCAGCCAGTCAAAGGGTAGGCAAAGGTAGGGCTCCAGGGGATCCTGGCTGCAGTTTGGGGACTCCTGCAAGTAGGGGAGACAGCACATTACTCTAGGCTGGGCATTTGCTGAGCAGCAGAGCCTGCATGCTCGGTCCATGCTGCCATGGGAATCAAGTGTAGTAAGAGAGTTGTAGGTGCTTGGCATGGGTCCCCTGGAGACTGGGAATGAACTTGAGCAAGAGATTGGTGCTGTGGAAGAGAGGAGGAAAGCTGGAGCTGCTGGGAAAACTGGGTAGGGACAGTGGTGTGTAGTATCTGCCTGACGACCAAAAAGCCTGGATGGGGCAGTCAGGGCTTCCCACAGCTCCATGTGAAAGAGCCTGGAAGCTTCAGAAGGAGCTGCAACTGGCCAAGTGAGGATCAGTGTACCCTGAGAGGAGAAAGGCATCATGGACTCCTAGAAGTGCTGCAAGGGCATCCAAAAGCTGCCCCTTTCTGGGTGCTCCTCAGAGCTTTGGTTAAGCTAACTATCACTGCCAGGAAAAACACACATACACACACACACACACCATTAATACAAAGACCACCATATCAGCAGAGACCACTTAGAAATAGACTGGCTCCTTGGGAGGCGAGTTCACCTCCTCCCCACCAACAGGTGGTCAAAAGGGTAAGACATCAGCTGCCCACCTTGGACTCTGGATGCTGGAGGAAGAAGGGGAGAGCTAGAACAGAATGGGGAGAAGGTGAGCATCATGCTGAGGTGCTTGTTGTTGTTGTTGTTATGTGCCGTCAAGTCAGACCCGACTCATGGCAACCCCTCATTGGGTTTCAGAGGCAGTATCACTACGGAAGTAGATTGCCCCATCTTCCTTCCGAGGAGTGGCTGGTGAGTTTGAACCGCCAGCCTTTTGGTTAGCAGTCAAGTGCCTTACCCACTATGCTACCAGAGCTCCCATGCTGAGGTGCTAAGGGACATGAATGAGCAGGCCTAGCCCCTCCTCCACTTCTGGTTCTGTTTCTTGAGCCATAGGTACAGCCGATACTGAGGGGGTGGGAAGAGGGGAGAAATGAGAATTAACTGAAGCAACAGTTTGAAAGTAGACTGGACTTTAAATGTCTGAAAGTGATCAGAATGTTTTGGCTTTTGCTGAAGTGATCATTACTGACTGAGAAAGGGGTGGATTTGGTTGGGTACAGCTGAAGGCCAAAAATATGCACACACATAATTAATTTCATGTTAAAGGATCGATAAATCAGTTTTTTTTTTTTTTTTCTTCTAAAGTTTCCATTGAGTCAAGTCTGTCTCATGGTGACCCCATGTGCCTCAGAGTAGAACTATGCCCCATGGGGCTTTCAATGGCTGATTTTTCAGCAGTAGACTGCCTCTGGGTAGACTCCAAGTGTATTCACTATTGGCACCACTCAGGACTCTTCATAAATCAAGTACTCACCCATTATACCGTTGAATTCTTAAAACAATTGTGTAAGGCAGTATCTTAGTTACTTAGTGCTGCTGTAACAAACAAGAACAGGAATTTATTATGTCTCAATTTTGGAAGCTATGAGTTTATATTGAAAGTGTCTGCGAGGCTAAGCTTTCTGTGTGGGCTCTAGGGAAAATCCTTGTCTCTGTTCACTTCTGGAACAGAATGCCCCAGGCATTTCTTGGTTATCCTTGTTTGCCTGTGGATGTATCTTCATATCTGTCTTCATATATGCGTGTGTCTGTATCTATGCCTCTCTTTTTCAGGACACTACTCAGCAGGGATTAGGTTTAGTACTTTCTATCTGGCATGATCAAATTAACATAACAAAAGAAAATCCTTGTTTCTAAACAAGGTCACATCTACAGGTACTGGGTTAGGACTTCAACATATACTTTTTGTGGACACAATTCAATCAACAGGCAGGCACTGTCTTATCCCAGAATTAGAGATGAGGGACCTGAGGATTCAGGAGTTAAATAACTAAATTTAAATAACACAGCTAACAAGGAGCTGAGCTGGGATTTGAACCCACAGTGCTGGGTTCTGAAGCTAATTCATTATATAGCACACCCTTGAGGAAAGAGAACCGAAGTCCCACGCCATCAAAGCAACTCCTCTCTCAGCTAACTCACTGAATGAATGCACCTCCCAGATATCCTATTCCATTTTCAGAAGGCTGTTGAAATATGAATAACTTGTATTTTGATAGTGTGTGTTAACACACACAACACTCATTCAAAAAATATTTAATATGTATGTAGCTGTGAGACAGCAGTACTGAGTGTTGTACAAAGTA
This sequence comes from Orycteropus afer afer, assembly GCF_000298275.1. NCBI lineage: Eukaryota > Metazoa > Chordata > Mammalia > Tubulidentata > Orycteropodidae > Orycteropus > Orycteropus afer. Next base: position 6,270,109 of record NW_006921747.1, read on the forward strand.
CCAAATCTCCCAACTACTCTGAGAAGAGGGCTCAGCAGGCAATATTTTCATGTGTCTTCTGCACGAGATAAAGGTGGCACAGAAAGACTGCCTGACTCCCTATGGTCCCACAGAGCCAAGAACCAGTAACAACAACATCTATCTCTTAAGTGCTTAATTTGTGCACATACTAAGGTGGTGTGCCTGGGTGGTACAAACAGTTAAGAAGGTTGGCTGCTAACTGAAAGATTGGTGGTTTGAGTCCATTGAGAAGTGTCTTGGAAGAAAGTCCTGGTGATCTACTTCTGAAAAATCAGCCTTTGAAAACCCTATGGAGCACAATTCTACTCTGACACACATGGGGTCATCATGAGAAAGAATCAACTTGACAGCAACTGGTTTTTCACTAGTGTGTGCCAGGCACTGTGCCAAGAGCTCTACCCCATCCTATGGGGCTTGAGCACTCCTGTCTTTTGACTCCAGCCCAATACTCTTCCTACTGCCCCACAGGCTTCCCCACACTCCCATTGCTGATGCTTGATATCCTGATGCTTGTTGGAGCTGATGGTTTCTGCCCTGGTTTGGGCAGGCCCTGTAGAGAGGGGCCTGGGAGTGGCATGAATCTTGGGGAAATAAGAAAGGGACTGGAAGTAGAGGATTTGACTTGCCTGCCAGCCCTGGCTCATCACACTTGCTGCTGTGGGAGAAGGTGCTGACAGTTCAAAGCATGGGCCCTTGATTAATATCTCATTGTCTATAAATAAGTGAATAAAGGCGTATGCTGCATGCATTGCTCTGCTCCCTCCTTTATGCCCTTTATCACTCCCACCGCTTGGCACTGCACTGGCCTCAGGATTTAAAGCTTCAAATTTTCAGCCAGATGGATTCGGCTAGATTCTTTAGCTTGGTACTGGGTCCTTCTGCCCTGGGCTCCTGCTGAGCTGTCTTTTCTTGGAATTCACCAATTGCCTACACAACCCTGCTTTCCAGTTGATTCACTGTCATCAGGTGGTCATCAAGAGTGTGGGCTCCAGAATTACCCATATGTGGGTTCAAATTCTAGTTCTGCCACTTCTTGGTTTTGTGAGGGTGGGCAAGTTACTTATCTTCTCTCTGATCTTCAATATCATATAGAATGAGAATGATGAAAATAGTTTATATCCTGGAATTTATATCCTGGTTGGGATGACAGAGAGTAAACAACTAAGCAGCCACAGATGTAAGAATTTTGTTTAGTGATGATGAGTAATTTGAAAAATATAAAGCAGATTATGTAATAGGATGGAGGGTGATTAAGGGTGATAAAGGAGGGTTTCTCTGAGGAGGGGACATTTGAGTTGAGAAGTTAATGATGAGAAAGAGCTGGTCTGAAGAGGATCTTAGGGCAGCTGGTTGAGGCAGGAAGAAGGAACAGGGAGTGCAAACTGGTTCCAAGGAGGAGTGGAGGTGGAGCAAGCCCTGCTGTTTCATCCCAGGTTCCTCATCTTCTCTTCCCTTTTCCAAAGTAAAACACTCTCCCAAGATGATCTGATTTCAGCCATTTATACAGTATGCTGGCAAATGTTTAACAATCAACCCTCAAAAAAGAAAAAAAAAAAAAGAGGGGGGTACTGATTTACTGATTTGTAGGTTTGTTTTTTCCAATTGCTATGGTGTAAATCTTCCTACCATAGCCAGTTTTAAGCTACCAGCATGATGTCTCTGATTGTGGACTTGGGAAGAGGGGCACTCATTCAGCTCTCACAATCCAGTAGGCACTGGCTCTAGCACCCCTGATTGCCTCTGAGTAATAATGACTAATACTTATGAAGCACTGACTATGTGTCCATAAGTTGTACTGTTGTTGTAAGTATATTTTATGAAGTAATTCACAACTCTGTGAGGTAGGAACCTTTTATATGCCCATTTTATAGGTGAAAAATGAAGTCTCAGACAGGTGCAGTAAATTGCCCAAGGTTGTCAGCTAGGAAATGAAGGAACTGAGATTAAACTCAGGGAGTGTAGCTCCAGAGCCTGCGTTCTTTTACTTCATTTACTGTTTTAAAAACTTTAATATTATTATTTTATCAATATTCTACTATATTTTTGGTGAAAGTAAATACAGAAAAACAGATTTCCATTCCAACAATTTCTACACATAATAATCAGTGACATTGGTTGCATTCTTCAGTTTGTGTTGACATTCTCATTTCCATTCTAGTTGTTTCACTCCCATTTATTTAGTCTCACTGTCTTCAAACCTGCTCATCTATGCTTCACAGTAACTATTGTCCATTTGGTCTCATAGAGATAATTTTTGAAAGAGGCCACTTATCAAGGATTACATTCTTTACTTTGTGAACCAACCTGCTATTTAATTAAAAGGTGATTTCAGGGGATAGTGTCTGTTAAGGTTTAAAGAGTATCTCACAGCAATAATCTCAAGGATTTCTCTTATCTCAATGGATCCGTTAAATCTGGATTCTTTGGGAGTTTGAAGTCCTGTTCCACATTTTTTCTGCCTTTCTATCAAGATTCATCTACTATGACCCTGATCAGACATTTGATCGTGATAGCCAGGCACCATCTAGTTCTTCTGGTCTCAGTGTAGAAGAGGCTGTAGTTCATTGAGATAATTACTCCTATATTCTAGTTCCTTTTCTGATTCTTGGATTTTCTTCATTGTCTTCTGCCCCAGACAAATAGAGAAAATGGTTGTATCTTAAGTGGTCACTTGTAAGCTTTTAAGACTCCAGATACTACTCACCAAACTAGAATGCAGAACATCAACTTTTTGAACTATGCTATGCCAATTGACTGAATTGACCCATAAGACTATGACTAAGTTCTCAAACCAAGAAAACTAATCCTGTAAGGTGATTGGTTATGTCTAAGAAGTATCTGTATCTGTAATTCCTATTTGATTTATTATATATAAAAAATATAAATTTATTTGTTGTTATGAAATTATATATAACATAGCATTTACCAATTCATCCTGTTTTCTTTTGGACAACTTAGTGGCATCAATTATGCTAGTCAAGCTATGCAAACTTCACTCACACTCAGTGCTACCTTTCCTGTCACCATAAACAAAGAGTGACTATTACCTAGAGAATCACTCCCTCTTCTCACCTCCCCTGATAACCAAAAATGAATACTGGTCTTTGCATATATACCTATTCTTGCCATTTCATAAAAGTGACATATAATATTTGTCCTTTGTGATTAACTTATTTTGCTCAGCATGTCTTCCAGGTTCATCAATGTTACCAGATGATTCGGAAACCCATTTCTCTTTATGCCTGCATAGTATTCCATTGTATGTATGTACCACATTTTGTTTGTCATGGATATTGATGGGCACTTAGATTATGTTCTGGTTACCTAGTGCCACTCTGGGAGCTCTGGTAGCATAGTGGCTAAGGCACTTGACTGCTAACCAGACGGCTGGCGGTTCAAACCCACCAGCCACTCCTCAGAAGAT
>NW_006921747.1:6277983-6290623 GCF_000298275.1 Orycteropus afer afer
CCTTCAAGGCTCAGGGGTCCAAGATTATCTTCTGTGTCTGTGTTAATTGGTTTCCCTTTTCTTTGTTGAAGAGCGTCTGTGCAGTCCTTGTGCCTAGTCCGCCATCTTGCCGGAACTCCAAAGCTGCTTCTTATATATGGGAAGCAGACCACATACTCAAAGCAGCTACTCAGCTGCTTGTGGTAGATCCCACCATGGAGTTGATTACCAATCTCATCATGGGGAATAACTATCACCAGCTTCCCAGCCACTCAACCAGGCCTAGCCAAGTTGACACACAAACTTAACTACCACAGATTCCTCCCCCCCACCCCTTGCTGTTGTAAATAGTGCTGCAATGTATATAGTTGTGCATATGTTTGTTCTTGTCACTTCTATTGGATCCCTAGGCTATGCTCCTAAGAGTGGACTTGCTGGGTCATGTGGTAGATCTATTTTTAATTTTTCTGAGTAATGGCCATACTGTTTTCCATAGAAGTTTGTGCTATTTTACTTTCCCACCAGCAGTGGATAAAGGGTCCCAATAACCTCATATCATCTCCAACATTTGTTGCTTTCTTTCTTTCTGTTATCTGCTGCAAAGGCCTCTTTAAAATGTTAAAAAGAAAAAATGCCACTCTTAGGACTAAGGTGCACCTGCCCAAAGCCATGGTATTGCAATAAGCTCATATACATATGGAAGCTGGACAATGAATAAGGAATATCAAAGAAAAACTGATGCATTTGATTTGTGGTATTGTCAAAGAATATTAAACATACGTGGACTACTAGAAGAACAAATGGATGTCTCTTGGAAGAAGTACAACTAGAATGCTACTTAGAAGGGAAGATGGTGAGACTTTGTCTCATAAACTTTGGACATGTTATCAGGAGGGATTAGTCCCTGGAGAAGGAGCTCTGGTGGTGTAGTGATAAGGTATTTGGCTGCTAACCAGAAGGTCAGCAGTTCAAACCCACCAGCCGCTCCACAGGAGGAAGACAGGGTGATCTACTTCCATAAAGATTTATAGCCTGAGAAACCCAATGGGAGCTGCTATGAGTTGGCATCAACTTGATGGCAATGGGTTTGGTTTCCAGGTTTATTCCCTGGAGAAGGACATTATCCTTGGTAAAGCAGAGGGTCAGCAAAAAAGAGGAAGATCCTCATCAAGATGAATTGACACCGTGGCTGCAACAATGGGCTCAAACATAGCAAGGATTGTGAGGATGGGGCAGGACCAGGCAGTGTTCTCTTCTTTTGTACACAGAATCTCTATGAATTGGAACCCACTCAAAGACACCTAACAACAACAGTTTTTTATAAATTATTGATGTACCTAAGTGAAAATTAACTATAAAAATCACAGTATGGGACTTTTTGCCAGAGCCAACAAATAATGAGAAATCTCTTGTGATAACCAGCAACCATAAACCAGTGCTGTGGTATCTAGCATATAAGTATAGGTAGCACAAGTATTAAGGACCAGTATAAAAAACAAAGAAGAAGAAGAAGATGGCAGAATAGGCAGACAGACTGCACAGACCCTCTTCAACAAAGAAAAGGGGAACCAATTAACACAGTTACAGAAGATAATCCTGGAGCCCTGAGCTTTGATGAGAAGGATAAAGAAGTGGACTAAACTCCAACTAGTAGAAGAACTTGCATGAAAACACCAAAAAAGGAGACATGCAGAGCTGCAGTCTGGCAGTGATCCTGATGGCACAGACAGCTTAGATATTGCTGAGTGGTGTTAGGACCTAAGAATTAACCTAAAAATCAGCCCTGCTAGCCAGGGGCTGAGAGGAGGACTGAACTGGTGGCTGGTGAATAAAAGGGGAAGCAGCAAAGAGGAAGGCAGGCTGAGCTGTGGATTTTTGCCTGTCTGGAGGACGCCACCATTTTGAATGTTTACAAGTGGTTCAACCATTTTGGATTAAAAAAAAAAAAAACTCACTGCCATCAATTCGGTTCCGACACATAGTGACCCCTCCCTGGGTTTCCAAGGTGGTATCTCTACGGAAGTAGATTGCCCAGTCTTCCCTCCCAGGAGTAGCAGGTGGCCTCTACATTTTAGTAAGCCATGCAAAATCTGAGTGTTTTCAGGAAATTTAGCTGACCTCTGCCATACCAAGAAGGTAAGAGAGCCAAGGATGGGGAGTCATTAAGAACTTGCATAGGTCTGCACTCTCCCATTTTTTGCTTTCTGCTTTTTTTTTTTTTTTTTTTCTTTTGATCAATGCCATTTTAGCAGGAGTGAGGTGGTATCTCATTATAGTTTTGACATGTATCTCTCTAGGGGCTAATGAGGAGCTCTGGTGGTGCTGTGGTTACATGCTCAGCACCTAATCAAAAGGTTAGTGGGTCCAATCCATCAGCTGTTCAACAGGAGAAAGACTGTCATCTGCTTCTGTAAAGATTATAGACTTAGAAACCCTTTGGAGCAGTTCTACTCTGTCCAATGTTGTTGTTATGTGGTGTCGAGTTGGAACTGACTCAGAGTGACCCCTCTTGGGTTTCTGAGGCGATATCACTATGGAAGCAGATTGCCCACTTCCGAGGATTGGCTGGTGGGTTTGAACCGCCAGCCTTCTGGTTAGCAGTCAAGTGCCTTAGGCACTATGCTACCAGAGCTCCTTACTCTGTCCAATAGGGTCCCAGAATTGGAATTGACTTGATGACAACAACAATGGCTAATTACAGTGAACATCTTTTCATGTCTTTGTTGGTTGTCCTCTTACTTAGACTTTTAAAATTTTTTTACTATTTAACATTTTTCTTTATTAAGGTATAACTTAGATACAGTAAAGTCACTATATCTTAAGTGTATAGCTGGATGAATTTTTACATATGAATGCATCCACATAGCCAGATCAAGATATATACATTTTAAACCCCCAGCCAAATCTTTATGCCCCCTTCCTTTGGTACTCCCCTAACCCCCCACAAAGGTAACCACCATTCTGATGTTTATCACCATGGATTTGTTTTGTCTGTGCTTGAATTTTGTGTTGATAGAATCATTCAGTAATTTGTGTTTGTCATTGTTAGGTCTGTGATATTCACACATGCCATTGCATATAACAGAAGTTTGTTCTTTTGCACCATCATGTAGTAGTTCATTGTCTGAATATATCACAATGCAGTTATGAGTTTTCCTGTGGGTAAGCCTTGGAGCATGGTTATAATCACTATGATATACTGTCACTCAAGTGTAGATGGAACTCTGTGCCTTCAGGTCTCTGAGGTTTTGTATTCTTAGCATGGGGGAGGGGTAGGTCAGTGGTATCACTGGATATATTAGTTCCCAATTGCTGCTATAACAAATTACCACAAAGTTGGTGGCTTAAAATACCACAAATTTATTGTTTTAAAGTTCTGGAGGTCAGAATTCTACAAAAATTGGAGGCATGAGTGTCAGAGTGACAGATGTGAGGATGACACAAGTTGAAAGGATTTGGGCAGTTTCTAGAAGCTAAAAAAGGCAAAGAGTTTTTCATAGAGTGACCCTCTTATAAGGAGTTTTAGGCCCACTCATTTAATTCTGGATAATCTTCTCATCTCAAAATCTGTAATTCAATTACATTTACAAAGTCCCTTTTGCCATGTAAGGTAATATATTTATAGGTTCTGGGGATTGAAGTATGGACATCTTCATAGGAAGAAGGAAGGAAGGTACCTTTCTTTCAGGGCGGTTTATTCTCCTGTCACATTGAGCTGTCTATGAGTAAGGAAACTTGAAGTGATGAAAGGAGCTCTGGGGGTGGAATCAGGGAACTCAGGGGCTACTCTGGGCCCTGCACTGACTCAATGTAGGGCTTTGGGCTGATCCTTTGCCTTGCTGGGCTTTGGTTAGATTTATAACAAAGGGCTTGGACCAAATGATGCCTCTTTCAGGTCTTTTCTAATCACCACTTTATATGATTCTACAGACAAAACTTTAAGCTTATGGTTTTAGTCCAGCTACCTTTTAAATCTTCATTTACCCTTCTCCTGCCATTCCCAAAAGAGTACGTCTTCTGAAAATAAGTGGCCTGAAAGGACTGCTGTGATTCTTCATTGTCCCCACCCTTCCTCCTCCTTTCTATCATATGGTCTCAGGGCCTTTCATCCAGAATGACTTTGAAACCTTGTTATTGATTTCCCTGTCACCTCAGGTCATACTCTCCCATTCACCATCTTCCTTTAAGTGGAAGTTAGGAAATTCAATTTTAAAAATATATATGATTACCCACATGATTTCAAGGGCTGGGCTGACTGACTTCTTCCAGGAGGCTGAGCACAAAGTGCTTGAGAACTAATAGAGATGCCCTTAATTACTCATTTCTGATCAGAGCTGATCTGTAGTCTCATTTGCATTTGATGGCTGTTCAAGCTATGGGCTCCCAGCAGCTACTGAAAAGACAAAGTGGGGAACCAATTTTTTTTTTCTTTCTTGCCAAACAGAAAGACTGTTTTTGTTGGAAACTGTGCTGGACCTCTGCATTTTCTACTAGTGAAGTTGTTGCTCTTTCTCTGCTAATATCTTGTGGCTGATCCCCTCTTTCATCTATTCTCTCATTGATATAACCATTTATCAACATCTAATTTTCAGAATTGCATGGTAGTTACAGCATGTGCTTTGAAGTCAGTTGTTTATTCATTCAAATAGTGTTTATTGGGTGCCTACTATGTATTGAGTAGGAGCTCTGGTGGCACTGTGGTTACAACATCAGGCTGCTCATCAAAGGGTTGGTGGTTTGAACCCACCAGGCACTCCATGGGAAAAAGATGAGGCAATCTGCTTCCATAAAGATTTACAGCATTGGAAACCCTATGGGGGCAGTTCTACTCTGTCTAAAAGGGCTGCTATGAGTTCGAATTGACTCAGTGATAGTGGGTTTGTTTTTTGGTTTACTATATATTGAACAAGGACCTCTGGTGGTGTAGTGCCTAAGGCATTTGGCTGCTAACCAGAAGGTTGGCAGTTCAAACCCACCAGCCACTCCACAGAAGGAAGACTGGTCAATCTACTTCCATAAGATTTACCACCTTGGAAATGCCAAGCCTTGAAGACTGAGAAAAAAATAGATTTGGGGCTTGTCCTCGCAGAGCTTATGTTGGTAGAGGAGATAGATAATAATCAAATAATCCTCAACAACATAAAATTCCAACCTGTAGTAGCTGCCAGGAAGGAAAAGTTGGGGAGCTATGATGGTTTACTGTGAGACAGTGTGACATAGTTTGAGGGTTAGGAGAGGAAAAGCTTTTTAGCTGGATCTGAAGTGTGAACTGTGGGGGTGTGATGGCGGCAGAGGGAACTGCTTAGACAAAGAGATCTTGAGGAAGGAGGAAGTGGGACATGTTTGAGGGTCTTGGAGAAATTCAGAGGGTGAAGAGAGGGGGGAAGAAGAAGCAACACATGTTGGGGAGTTTTGAATTTCTTAGTACTGCAGTAGAGTATGTGAGCAAGTTAACCTTCAATGTCTTCATTCATAAAATGGGTGTAATAATACCTTCCTTGCAGGGTGTTTTTGAGGATTAACTGAGATAAAGTTTGCAAGTGGTTAGCCCAGAACTTGGCATATGACAATTCTTGAATAAATGACAGCAATTACTTTTATGATTTCATTCAAGATGCTACAATGTGTAGCTGGGCAAGACAATGGTGAATCAAATTAGGGCCCTATATTCAAGGAGCTTCTAATATAGTTGAGGGTATAAGATAAGGTCAGAAATAGTTAATATACCACAATCACAACCACCATTTGCTGTCGAGTGGATTCCAATTCATGGAGTCCTCATGTGTCAGAGGAGAACTGTACTCCATGGGGTTTTCAATGCTTAACTTTTCAGACATAGATCTAAGCCTTTCTTCTGAGGTTCCTGCATCTCTGGGTGGGCTCAAACCTCCAACTTCAGTTTAGCAGTTGAGTTTATTAACTGTTTGCACCACCCAGGGACTCCATTCTATGTATACCAAACCCAAAAACAAACTCACTGCCTTCGAGTAGTATCCAACTGATAGCGACCCCTCTTTGGGTTTCCGAAGCAGTATCATTATGGAAGTAGATTGCCCCATCTTCCTTCTGAGGAGTGACTAGTAGGTAAGAACCTCAATTTAATCCAGCCCAACATTACCTGAAATAACTGCTATATCCAAAGCCTAAGGGGAAGTTTCTTAGGGGAAAGAGCATACACTTGATTTCCAGGCCTGCCTTCTCCACTACCTATAACATGGTTTTATGGAGGTCTCTTCCCCTGTGGGCCTCAGTTTTCTCTCTCCTGTAGAATAAGATGATGTCTAAGGGGCCACCAGGAATCCCTAGGTGGTGATGCTTGTTAGGGACTAGATTACTAATTGAAAGGCAGGCAGTTTAAACCCAACCAGGGGGACTCAGAAGAAAGACCTGATGATGTGCTTCTGAAAGGTCACAGGCTTGAAAACTTTATGGAACACAGTTCTACTCTACACACATAGAGTCATCATGAGTTAGAACCAACTTGATGACAATGGGTTCGGTTGTTCAGAAGGGGCTACCACCACAAGCCAATCCATAAGTGTGCCATGAGTTTCTCTGCCAAGAGTGCCTGCTGTGGGAGTAAGTTCAGAGGAACGATGATGCCTCCTGTGGGGAGTTGGGGAGGGCTACTTGGAGGGGGAGGCAGGGACATGCACTGAGAATGGAAGCACATATCATTCTAGTCAGGCAGGAAAGCAAGGAACATCTTTGCCTCCCTAGGAGCATCTGGATGCAGAGAGGGAAACAGCTGCATTCTCTGCCCTCCTGCTGAAATGAAGGAACTCAGAGGTGTTGCTTCTCTTATTAATCCAGCTGCGAGCGTTTTTTAGACCAGCTGTCCTCCCATCCCTGAGCCCTTGAGGATTGAAGCATGCTACCTCTGAACAACATCATTAAAATGCTTCCCAGGAAGAGACACAAGCCGAGTGGGTAAGAAAGCTAACTGTGGCACAGAGTAGCGCCTGTGGCCATGGAGGAGACAGAGATGCTGGAGGAGGGAATGGTCTCAGTCCAGCCCTGCCACCATGTTGTGGGATACTCTTGGACAAGTCCCCTCACCTCTGGCTTTGTTTCTCTTATCTATAAAATGAAAAGATAAACCTGGAGGACTTCTGGAGTTCTGATGACATTTATTTCTTTGACTTCCATGTTCCTGAAAGGAAATTATGTGAATTGACTACATTATCCATTTGCTAAGATTTTGGGGACAATTTCACTGATGAAGCAAAGGAGAAAATGGAAGCAACTCCCTACATATTTCTGAACTCCCAAAACCCTTTAAAAATATTTATTGTGGTAAAAAAATATATATCATAAAATTTGCCATTTTAACCATTTTAAAGTATATAATTCAGTGATATTAATTACACTCACCATGTGCAACCATCACCATTGTCTATTTCCAAAAGATTTTCATCGCCCCAAACAGAAACTTAGTACCCTTTAAGCAGTAATTCCCTATTCCCCTTCCTCTAATCCCTGGTGAACATGAATAAACTTTTGTCTCCATGCATTTGCCTGTTCTACATTTTCGTTCAAGTGGGACCATACACTATTTGTCCTTTTGTGTTGGACTTGTTCCATTTAGCATGATGCCCCCAAAAACCTTTTTATATGTAAAATCACACAATTGCATCCTAAATGAGTTTGGGGGCCTAAAAGAAATCTGGCTAATAATGAACTTCTTCACTTCATTTCCCTAACTCTAGTCATAGTGTTGATATTTCTAAGAAATATGTGATCATGAGCAAGTCACTTAATATTTCCAAGTCTCTATTTTCTCTTCTTAAAATGAAGAAGTTGGGTGGAATTATCTCTTTGAGGCCCTCTCTGTTCTCATTTTCTCTGTTCCTGTTTATTATGGCTATGATCCTTGTGTAGGTCTCTTATCTCCTGAAACAAGTCAGATGTGCAAAAAGCAACCAAGGCAGGCTACCATCTCCTGAAAGCTTGGTGTCGTGATTTGAATAAAGTCACATGTTTAATGGTGCTTTTCATAGACCAGCAAAATAGCAGAGTGGTTTTAAGCATGGGCTTTCAGGCAGGCAGCCTTGGATCAAATCTAGTCTCCAACAATTACTAGTTGTGTGACCTTGAGCAAAATGTCAATCAATGTGAAGCTTATATGATTCTATTTCAGCAGAAATCAAGAAGACTCAGTTTCCTTACCTGTAAAAAGCAAATGAGGATATTGTCTATTGCTTACAGTCCTCGTGTGGATTAAATATATAGTGTTTTTCAGGAAATTTCTATCTATTCTAAGATTAGAAAAGTTTTCTGATATATGAGCAACTGACCCTTGGTCTTAGGGTTAGGGAAATAGAGAATGGTGTGGACTGTGACCAAGCACAGAATGTATATTTGCTGTAAACGAGGCAGCTCTATCCAGCTGACTGTAACATTGTAGGTCCCAGTGGTGCCAGATCTTCTGATTTTTTAAAAAGAGAAACCAGAAATCCAGATTTTATGTGAAATTGTCAGATTTTTAAATATTGGCTCACTAGTTTTTTTACAACACTGTGAAGGCCAAATAAGACATGGCTGCTGGTAGGATCTGATCACAGTTTGCCAATTTGTAACCTCTATTAAGTGCTCAATGAATAGAAGAAAAAATCTTGGTCATCTGTCTTAGCCTCTCAATTACCCCATTGTATAAGTATGGCAACTGAGGCCAAGCATAAGAGTTAAGTGACTTCTCCAGTATTACATAGCTAGATCATATTTAAGCCAGAACTCTTAACTCAGGTTTTTAGACTCCTTGTCTCGTGCTCTTTTCTGGAAGCCACAAGAATCCTTCTAGAAGCTCATAGTATCAAAATTAAGCTGTTTGGAGCTCTGGCAGTGTAGTTTCTAAGGTATTTTGACTGCTAACCTGAAGGCTGGTGGTTCAAATCCACTAGCCACTCCTTGGAAAGAAGGTTGGGCAGTCTACTTCCGTAGTGAAACCACCTTAGAAACCCAAGGAGCGGTAGCTATGAGAACAGTGGCTCAAATTAGGAGAAAACCAAAACCAAACTCACTGCCCTTGAGTAGAATCTGACTCATAGCGACCCCTCCTTGGGTTTCTGCTGCGGTATCCCTTAGGGAAGTAGATTGTCGAACCTTCCTTCTGAGGAATGTCTTAGTTACAGGCTATCTTAAAAGGTTATAGGTAAAATAATTCTCTACACAATATAATTATTAGATACAATCTCCTTTGTAGTTAAATATTTGAGCTCTAGCAAATTTTAAGCTAAAAAACTGATGATTGTTTATTTAAAAAAAAAAGATTAGCAAACAAAATTTATTATTATTAGAAAGCGCTAAAGCATCACTGCCTCTAATTGAGCTTTTCAAATCAACTCTACCAACTTCCCCCTTTGGGGATCCTGATGGATGAACCTATATCTCCTTCTAAAATCTCTCACTTGGGCCCCAATTCACAACCTTCATTTCCATCACTTTAAATTCTAGTGCAAACCAGCTCAACCCTTCCATCAACTCCCTCGGCTTCTACAGGCTCTCTGCCCATCGGGAAGTCCGCTCTGCTCCATTCTAAGAACCTTGTTAGGGGAGACTAGGATGCATACCTTTGGCAAATCGCTTCTGGAAACTAGTTTCTCACTTTGGCAGGAGATAGAACAGAGACAGTCCCGCTGGGAAAACTGCATGGGTTATCAGCCTTATCCCTAACTCTATGCTCTTTACTGGAGTTTTCATAATTTCTTTTCCCTCAATTGCTTCCCCTCAAAGGTATTTGCATTTAAACAAGAGTTTGCTCCTCCGCTGATTATTTTTCCCCTCTTTGATTCCATTGCTAAGGCAGCCAGAGCTACTGGCATGTTGTTAGCTGGATGAGCTCCATGGCAACAGTCAGGGAGTTGAATGGTGTGAACTTTACCTCTTTCCTTTAGCAGATACAGTTGGCAGAGTAGTCACATTTGGAAAAAAAAATTACAAGGAAGTGAAAACTGAACTATTTATCACTTCTGGGTCCCCTAAACCTGATTTGGGAACTTCTGGCTTGATTACAATGAGTGAGGTGTCTCATGTTGTCGTTGTTGTTGTTGTTATGTGCCGTCGAGTCAAACCCGACTCATTTCCGAGGCAGTATCACTAGGGAAGTAGGAATGCCCAACCTTCCTTCTGAGGAGTGGCTGGTGGGTTTGAACCACCAGCCGTCTGGTTAGCAGGCAAGTGTCTTAGCCACTATGCTACCAGTGTCTCATAGAGGAGGACTAACCTCCTTGGTTGATGATTTAAAGTCAAGGGCATACGGTTATACAGGGAGAATGATACAAGGAGCAGGAAGAGCAAGGTTCCAGGATCTACCCTGACACAAACCTATGTCATGACTCTGGGCAGACAGGTGGCCTCTGAGTAACCTGGGTACTTTGCATACTGCTGGGTGGGGGAGGAGCCCCCAAAGCTGAACTCCAAGCCCCTATGGGTCTGTATGCATACAAGACTTTGGTGTCACATAAAAATGGGTTCAAACTCAGCTGCATCAAACACAAGTCTTGTGACTTCAAGCAAATAGCTTAACAGGTTTAAATCTTGGCTTTCCCATAGAGAAAATAGAATTACTGTTCTCAATTCTTCATGCCCTCTCTCTTCCATGTGACCTTGTAGGATACACACAAGTGAGCAGGAATATAATTGCTCATCCTATACATGATAGGAGCTCTGGTAGCATAGTGCCTAAGGCACTTGACTGCTAACCAGAAGGCTGGTGGTTCAAACCCACCAGCCACTCCTCAGAAGGAAGGTTGGGCAATCCTACTTCCGTAGTGATACTGCCTCGGAAACCCAAGGAGGGGTAGCTATGAGTCGGGGCCGACTCGACGGCAAATAACAACAACAACAACATACATGATGGACTTGGCTGTGTGATTTGCTTGGGTCAGTGAAATGTTTCGGGCTTGGTGAGAGTAGGGGCCATAAATGTGCTTTCAAGGTTTGCTCTAGTTCTTATGCTCCTATGATCCATCCTCAGAAAAATTACACTCCACAGTGTCTACTCTAAGGAGAATAAAGACATATATGGATCAGACTGGAACCCAGTCATCAACTTGGAGCCACTCTGTAACTTGAAGCTAATTAAGATCCTACAAACTGAACTGGAGACCCATGAGCTAGAAGATTGTGATAGTTGCAGCTGTGTGTCAACTTGGCTGGACCCCAGTTCTATGTGGTTGTTCCCATGATGGGATCGGATGACTGTGTTCTGAGTGGCCAATCTGCCCAAGGGGAGTTTCCCTAGGGATGTGGCCTGCTTCCAGGATATCCAGGGACATCCTGGGAAGAGGGACATTCTTCTGTGGATTGGGATTCTGTTGTGCTGCCTACAACTGTCCATGAGTGAGCAGTCCACCATTCGGCCTGGAGATCTTGGATTCGTCATTCGTTGGAGTCAACAGCTGGTGTACTGCCTGCCAGCCTTGAGCTTCTCAGCCCCCTGCAGGGAAAAGCCTCCAGCCTGACATTTGCTTCAGGGACTCTGGACTTGCTGGCTTCTATACGTTTGTGAGCCATTTTCCTAAGATAAATTTCTCTCTCTCTTTATATATATATATAAGCTTTGCTGGTTTTTCTTTCTCTAGAAAACCCAGATGAAATTATATTATTTTATTATTCTATTATTTTTATTATAAGCTACTGAGTTTTAGGGTTAGTTTGTTATGCAGAATTATTGTGGCTACTCTGGTGGCATAGTGCCTAAGGCATTTGACTGCAAACCAGAAGGCTAGTGGTTCAAACCCACCAGCCACTCTTTGGAAGGAAGGTTGGGCAATCTAGTTCCATAGTGATATCGCCTTGGAAACCCAGTGAAGGGTCACTATGAGTCTAATCTGACTCGACAGCAGTGAGTTTGTTTTTTGGTTTGGTTATAGCTGACTAATACAGAGAAGTTGCAATAATGAGAATTAACTGACAATATTCAAGTAGCCTACTCTGTCCTATAGGGTAACTATAAGCCAAATCAACTTGATGACACAACACACACACACACACATGTGGTACCCCATTGTTGGCCATCTCCATGTCACTGCTTATTTCAGCTTGCACCAGCTCCATAGTAGGACCTTGCATGTTATCAATTTTCCTTGCCTTTTCCCTCACCAACCCCACCCTTATGTCTCTCTAGTACATTACTTTAAGAAGCAACATATATTTTACTAAAGATTTTGTTAAGAAGATGGACAAGAGGGTTTATACCATGCAGTACACAGCAGTTTACATCAAATCCTATATCCACATCTCTTTTTCCATTCAAATATCCCCCTGGACTACCAATTGCATTGCCATTGCTGTCTATCTTCCCCCAAACCTCATGTTCCCTGTGAGACCCTCCTCACAACCCCCTGCATTCTATAAACAGGTAGTTAACTTTAGCCCACCTCCTTCACTCTTGTATCCTGTGCCCATCACTCAATGATGTCTTCAGGTATACCCAAGGTCAGCAGCCAGTGAGACTTCACTTGCCAAAATCTACCTGCTTAGATGGTATAGCAGACCCTATCATATTGCTCCACTTCTATCACTTTGGCACTCATTGTCCCAAACCTGCCACTTCTACTTCTTCATAACAGCACATTTAATGACAGCAATGGGTTTTGTTGGCTGGTTTTTTTAAATGGAGATGGTGCATTCAATCTTCAGTCTTTTTTTTTTTTTTTTT
>NW_006921747.1:6292023-6297030 GCF_000298275.1 Orycteropus afer afer
CATTATGTGTATGTACCATAGTTTGGTTATCCATTCTTCAGTTGATGGACACCTAGGTTGTTTCCATCTTTTGGCTATTGTAAATATTACTGCAGTGAATGTGGGTGTGCATGTCAGTTCTTGTCCTGGCTCTCACTTCTTTAGGATATATACCTAGTAATGGAATGGCTGGGTCAAATGGTATTTCTAATTCCAAGTTTTTAAGCAATCGCCATACTACTTTCCACAGTGGTTGTACCATTTGACAGCAGTGTGTGAGAGTCGCAATCTCTCCACATTCTCTTCAGCATTTGTTATTTTCTGTCTTGTACTTTGCTACTAGTGCTGGGGCAAGATGGTATCTCACTGTTGTTTTGATTTGCATCTCTCTAATGGCTAATGAGTGTGAGCATTTCTTCATGTGTTTGTTGGATGCTTGAATATCCTCTTTGAGGAGGTGTCTGTTCATATCTTCTGCCCACTTTTCTTTTTTGAATTGTGATTTGGGTGAAAATTTACAGAGCAAATTCACTTTCCATACAGCTGTTCACATACACTTTCTCTCATGACATTGACTACAATTTACCATAATGTTACCATAACAGGTCTCTTCCCACGTCCTCCCGATAGTTACCTCTTCCCTGTGTCCGTCCCTCCATGCACTCCTGCCCCCTGAGCTGTCCCCCTGTGCATAAACAGCCCTTCTTTCTCCCATGATTGTTCTCTCCAAGGAGTGTATCTACTTCAGGTAAATGTTCAACTCATATGCCTCTCTTTTGTTTTCCTGTCCATTTTTTTAAAAATTTTAATTTTTTTTTATTGTGATTTGAATGAAGATTTACAGAGCAAATTCACTTTCCACACAGCAGTTCACATACACTTTGTCTAATGACATTGACCACAATTTACTACAATGCAACAGTTCCCCTCCCACTTCCTTTCAATAATTACCTCTTCCCTGTGTCCATACCCTCCTGCCTCCTGAGCTGTCTTCTTTCTCCCATGATTGTTCTCTCCAAGGAGTGTATCTACCTCAGGTAAATGTTCAACTTATATGCCTCTCTTTTGTTTTCTTGCCCCTTTTTTAATTGGATTATTTGGTTTTTGTTGTTGAGGTGTTGGAGTTTTCTATAAATTCTAAAGGTAAGTCCTTGGTCAGATATGTCTTTGCCAATTGTTTGCCCATCTGTAGGTTCTATTTTTATGCTTTCGGAGACATCTTTTGAAGCACATCAAAATTTAATTTTTAGAAGGTCCCATTCATCTAGTTTATCTTTTGCTGTTTGTGCATTTTGGGTTGTGCTTGATAGTCTGTTTAGGCCATATATTGTTGTTGTTGTTATGTGCCATTGAGTCAGACCTGACTCATAGAGACCTCTCCTTGGGTTTCCAAGGAAGTATCACTAAGGAAGTAGATTGCCCCATCTTCCTTCCGAGGAGTGGCTGGTGGGTTTGAACTGTCAGCCTTCTGGTTAGCAGCCAACTGCCTTAGGCACTACACTACCTTGCCATATATAGGGCCCCTAAATTTTCCCCTAGATTTTCCTTGAGGAACTTTACAGTTTAAAGTTTCACATTTAAGTCTTTGATCCATCTGGAGTTTGTTTTTGTGTGTGGTGTGCGGTACATATCTTGTTTCATTTTTCTGCAAATGGATATCCAGTTTTGCCAGCACCATTTATTAAACAGACATTCTCTTCCCCACTTAATAGATTTTGGCCCTTTGCCAAAGATCAGCTGACCATAGGTCAATGGATCTATTTCTGGGTCCTCAATTATATCCACTGGTCTACATGTCTGTCATTATACCAATACCAGGCAGTTTTGACTACTGTGGCTGGATAGTAGGTATTGAGATCTGGCAGTGTGAGACCTCCTACTTTGTTTTTCTTCAATAGTGCTTTGCTTATCCAATGTCTCTTTCCTTTCCATATAAAGTTAGTGATTGGTTTTTCCATATCTTTAAAGAATGTTGATGGGATCTGGATTGAGATTGCATTGAATGTATAAATTGCTTTGAGTAGAATTGACATTTTCATAATGTTCAATCTTCCTGTCCACAAGCATGGCATGTTCTTCCATTTATGAGGATCTCTTAGGATTTCTTGAAGTAGTCTTTTATAGTTTTCTTTGTACAGGTCTTTTGTGTTCCTGTTAAGATTTATTCCCAAGTATTTTATTATTTTGGTAGCTATTGTAAATTTGTAAGATATTGATTTCCTTATTTCTTTTTCAGCAATCTCTTTGCTGGTGTAGAGGAATGCAACTGATTGTTAGATGTTGATCTTGTATCCTGCCATGATGCAAAATCTCTTAATTAGTTTCAGTAGATTTTTGACTGAGTCTCTTGGGTTTTCTAGGTATAGGATCACACCATCAGCAAATAGGCATAGTTTGACTTCTTCCTTCCCAATATGGTTGCCTTTGATTTCCCTTTCTTGTCTTATTGCCCTGGCTAGGACTTCCAATACAATGTTGAACAGAAGTGGTGATAAAGGGCATCCTTGTCTGGTTCCTGTTCACAGGGGGTGTGGTTTCAGTCTCTCTCTATTGAGAACAATGTTGGCTGTTGGTTTTGCATAAATGCCTTTTATTATGTTGAGGAATGTCCCTTCTATTCCTATTTTGCTGAGAGTTTTGATCAGGAATGGGTGTTGGATTTTATCAAATGCCTTTTCTGCATCAATTGATATGATCATGTGGTTCTTCTCCTTTGTTTTATTTATGTGGCGGATGACGTTGATTGTTTTTCTAATGTTGAACCATCCTTGCATAACTGGTAGAAACCCCACTTGGTTATAATGCATTATTTTTTTGATATGTTGTTGGAGTCTATTGGCTAGGATTTTATTGAAGATTTTTCCATCTATATTCATGAGGGATAGTAGTCTGTTGTTGTTGTTTTTAGGTGCCGTCAAGTCATTTCCAGCTCATAACAACCCTATGTACAGCGGAATGAAACACCACCCAGTCCCATGCCAGCTCCATGATCCTTGCTAAACTTGCGCCCTTTGTCACAGCCACTCTTTCAATCCACCTCGCTGAGGGCTTTCCCCTCTTTCATCAACCCTCCCCCTTACCAAGCATGACATCCTTCCTCAGGGAATGGTCCCTTCTGACAATATGACCAAAGTAGTTAGGCAAAGTCTGGCCATTCACACTTCCAAGGAGTATTTCAGTTGCACTTCCTCCAGTACAGATCTGTTAGTTCTTTTAACAGTCCATGGTACCTTAAGCATTCTTTGCCAGCACCACACCTCAAAAGCATCAAATCTTCTTCAGTCTTCCTTATTCATTGTCCAGCTCTCACATGCATACAAGGTGATTGAAAATATCATAGCTTATGTCAGGTGCACCTTAGCCCTCAAGGAAACATCCTTGCTCCTCAGCAATTTCAATTGGTTGTGTTGTGATGTTGCCTATTTCATTTCTTATTGTGTTATTTGTACTCTCTCCCTCTTTTCTTTTGTTAAATTTGCCAGTGGTTTGCCAATTTTATTAATCTTTTCAAAAAACCAATTTCTAGTCTTGTTAATTTTTTCTATTGTCTATTTTCTCTTTCATTGATTCTTGCTTGAATCTTTATTGTTTCCTTTCTTCTGGTGACTGTAGTACACTTTTCTTTCTGTTCATTTTCTAATTGTTGGAGAGGCTGGTTTAATGTGCTGATTTTGGATCTTTCTTCTTTTTTGATGTATGCAGTTATTGCTATCAATTGGCCTCTGATCACTGCTTTTGCTGTGTTCTAGAGATTTTGGTTTGTTGTGTTTCCGTTCTCATTTGATTCAAAGAATTTTTTAATTTCATTTTTTTTATTTCTTCTATTACCCAGTCTTTCTTAAGGTGGGTGTTGTTCAGTTTCCATGTGTTTACTCTTTTTTTCTGTTGATATTCCTATTGTTGATTTCTAATTGGATAGCACTGTGATCTGAGAAGATGCTTTGCAGTATTTCAATGCTTTTAAATTTATTAAGGCTTGCTTTATGGCTTAACATATGTCTATCATGGAAAATGTTCCATGTGCACTGGAAAAGAATGTATATTGTGCTGTTGTTGGGTGAATTGCTCTGCAGATGTCTATAAGGTCAAGTTGGTGGATTGTATTACTTAGCTCTTCTACATCTTTGTTGAGTTTCTTTCCAGTTGTTCTATCTTTCAAAGAAAGTGGTGTATTAAAGTCTCCCACTATGATTGTGGAGTCATCTGTTTGCCTTTTCAACCCTTTTAAAATCTGTCTTATGTATATTGAGACTCTTTCATAGAAATTTGTTATGGTTATATCTTCTTGTTCAATTGATCCTTTAATCATTATATAACGTCCTTCCTTGTCTTGTGTGGTGGTTTTTGTCTTAAAGTCAATTTGATCAGAAATAATATTGCCACTGCTGCTCTTTTGTGGTTGTCATTTGCTTGATATATCTTTTTCTAACCTTTGATTTTCAATCTATTTTTGTCTTTGTCTCTAAGGTGTGTCTCTTGTAGACAGCACATTGATGAGTTTTGTTTTCTTACCCAGTCTGCAACTCTCCATCTCTTGAGTGGTGCATTTAATCCATTAACATTCAATGTAATTATTGACATGTATGAATTGGTTGCTATCATTCTGTTATGTGTTTTTTCAAGGTGTTCCTTGTTTTTTTGTTCCACATAATTTTCTGTGCTGAGCTCATTATGTTTATGAATCATGTTATCATTTCCTTTGTTGCCCTTGTTTTAGTATTTGCTAAATATTTGTGCTTGTCTTCTTTCTATTGTGATGTGAAGGTTTATCATTTTTCTTTGAGGTTACCCTTTGATTTATAATTTTCTCCTCAAGTTTAGAACAGTCCATTCTATCGGGCAACTCTCTTGACTTCTTCACCATTTAGAAGTTCTGTAACTACACAGTATTTTCCCTCTTTTTGGTTTGTAGTTGTCCTCATTTGCCAATTGAAGTGTCTGTTTCCCTGTTTACAATCTTGTAAGCTTATTTCACTTTGGATATGTCCATAGCTGTGGTTTCTGGGTTATGTCATCTTCTGTATTAAT
>NW_006921747.1:6297744-6331527 GCF_000298275.1 Orycteropus afer afer
TCTGTAGATTTAGAATCATTTCTAATTTTTCATTTATTTTGTCATTTTGTTCTTGTATTTTCTTCCAAATTTGTTCCAGCATTTTGTCTGTGTTTTCCTTAATTTTGTTAGTGTTTTCTTGATCTGTGTCTCAATCCTGTGAAGATACTAAATATAATTATTTTTACTTCTTTATCAGGGAGTTCCAATGCTGTTTCTTCCTTAATGATGTGTTCTGGATCTGTATCCTGCTCCCTTGTTTCTACCACTTTATCTTGTTTCTTTGTGCAGACTGTGATAGTCTGTTTTCTCTGAGACATTGTGACATTATTGTATTTAGATCTCTGTTAACTTTCCAGTCATTGGTGTCTGAAATGTCCTTCTGATTCCCAGCCAGTGGAGCTTATTCTTAAGTCCCTGGAATCTGGGAGAATGTTGTCACTTTAAATATCCAAAATGGTCAAACTGCTTGCAAACATTCAAAATGGCAAAAGTCCACAACTCAGCTTGCCTTTCACTTTGCTGCTTCCCCTTTGATTAACCAGCCACCAGTGTAGTCCTCCACTCAGCACCTTGCTAGCAGGGCTGATTTTTAGGTTAATTCTTAGGTCCTAACACCAAAAGGCAATATCCAAGCTCTCAGTGCCATCAGGATTGCTTCCTAACTATAGCTCCATATGTCTCCTTTTTTGGTGTTTTCCTGCAAATTCTTCTACTAGTTTGAGTTTAGTCCACTCCTATATCCTTCCCTTCAAAGCTCAGGGCTCCAGGATTATCTTCTGTATCTATGTTAATTGGTTCCACTTTTCTTTGTTGAAGAGGGTCTATGCAGTTTTTCTGCCTATTCTGCCATCTTACTGGAATTCCTCACTCTTCGGTCTTGAAGCAACTTTAAACTCATTGATGTTGAGTTGATTCCAATTCATAGTAATCATATACGACAGAGTAGAACTGCTCCATAGGGTTTCCAAGGATGTAATATTTACAGATGGATCCAAGAAAAGGGAGGGAGAGCCCCCATCCAAGGCAGGAAGCAGGAAGAAGCCAGGGCTGATGGCTGGATCCAGGTAAAGGGAGGGAGAGCCCCTACCCAAGCAGGAAGCAGGAAGCCAGGGGCAAAGGCTGGAACAGGTAGGGGGAAGGCCAGAAAGTGGGAGGAAGGGTTTGGAACAGCTAAGGGAGATGAACTTGCCTGTCAGATTGTCATACTGTTGTGGCTTGTGTGTTGCTGTGAGGCTGTAGGCTGTAAAACTGGTGTTTCAAATGCCAGCAAAGTTGCCCATGGTGGAGAGGTTTCAGTGGAGCTTTCAGACTGAGACAGACTTGGAAGAAAGAAGAGGCAACCCACTTATCAAAGAATTGGCCAGGGAAAACCTTATTAATAGCAGAGCAACACTGTCAGATACATTACTGGACAACTTTATGAATAGCCCTGAAACATTGTTTGATATAGTGCTGGAAGATGAGACCCTCAGGTTGGAAGGCACTCAAAATATGACTGGGAAAGAGCTGCCTCATCAGAGTAAAACTGACCTTACTAATATGGATAAAGTAAAGCTTTTGGGACCTCTATTTACTAATATGGCATGATTCAAAATGAGGAGAAACAGCTGCAAGCATCCATTCATAACCAGAACATGGATTGTATGAAGTACGAATCTAAGAAAATTGGAAGTTGCCAAAAAGTAAATGGAACACATAAAGATTGATATCCTAGGCACTAGTGAGCTGAAATGGACCAGTTTTGTCCATTTTGAATCAGACAACCATATGCTCTTCTATGCTGGGAATGAAAATTAGAAGAGGAATGGAGTGGCATTAATCATCACAAAGAATGCATCAAGATCTGTGCTGAAGTACATTGCTCTCAGTGATAGGATAATAGCCATACATCTACAAGGAAGACCAGTCAATACTACTATTATTTATGCACCCACCACCAAGCCAAAGATGAAGATATTGAAGATTTTTACCAACTTCTGCAGTCTGGAATTGACCAAACATGCAATCAAGATGTTCTGATTATTACTGGTGATTGGAATGTTGGAAACAAAGAAGAATCACCAGTAGTTAGAAAATTTGGCCTTGGTGATAAAAATGACACTGGAGATCTCATTATAGAATTTTGCAAGACCAATGACTTATTCATTGCAAATATTTTTTTTCAGCAACACAAATGGTGGCCATACACATGGACTTCACCAGATGCAGTGCACAGGAATCAGCTTGATCATATCTGTGGCAAGAAGTGATGGAAAAGCTCAATATCTTCAGCCAAAACAAGGCCAAGAGCTGGTTGTAGAACAGACCGTCAACTGCTCATATGAAAGTTCAACTTGAAGACAATTAAAGCAAGTCCATGAGAGCCAAAATATGACCTTGAATATATCCCTCCTGAATTTAGAGATTATCTAATGAAAAAATTTGATGCAATCAACACAAATGACTGAAAACAAGAAGAATTATGGGATGACATCAAGAACATCATCCATGAAGAAAGCAAGAGGTCATTAAAAAGATGAGAAAGAAAGAAAAGACCAAAATGAATGTCAGAAGAGACTCTGAAACTTGCCCTTGAATGAAGAGTAGCTAAAGCAAATGTCAGAAATGACCAGATAAAAGAACTGAACAGAAGATTTCAAAAAGCAGCTCGAGCAGACAAAGCCGATTATTATAATGAAATGTGCAAAGACCTGGAGTTAGAAAACCAAAATGGAAGAACACGGTCAGCATTTCTCAAGCTGAAAGAACTGAGGAAGAAATTTAAGCCTCAAGTTACAATACTGAAAGATTCTATGGGCAATATATTGAATGATGCAGGAAACATCAAAAGAAGATGGAAGGAATACACAGAGTCATTGTACCAAAAAGAATTGGTCAATGTTCATCCATTTCAGGAGGTGGCATATGTTCAAGAACCAATGGTATTGAAGGAAGAAGTCGAAGCTGCACTGAAGGAAGTGGCATAAAACAAGACTCCAGGAATTGATGGGATATCCATTGAGATGTTTCAACAAATAAATGCTACACTGGAGGCACTCACTCAGCTATGCCAAGAGATTGGGAAGATGGTTACTTGGCCAACTGACTGGAAGAGATCCATATTTGTACCTATTTCAAAGAAAGGTGATACCACAGAATGTGGAAATTATTGATCAATATCATTAATATCTCTTGCAAGTACTGAAGATAAGTAAAAAAACAATTGCAGCAGTATATTGACAAAGAACTTCCAAAAATGCAAACTGGATTCAGAAGAGGATGTGGAACAAAGGATATCATTACTGAGGTCAGATGGATCTCAGCTGAAAGCAAAGAATACCAGAGAGATGTTTACTTGTGTTTTATTGACAATGCAAAAGCATTTAATTATGTGGATCATAACAAATTGTAGATAACATTGAGAAGAATGGGAATTCCAGAACACTTGATTGTACTCATGAGGAACCTGTACATAAACCAGGAGGCTGTTTTTCAAACAGAACAAGGGGACACTGCACGGTTTAAAATCAAGAAGGGAGTGCATCAGGGTTGTATCCTTTCACCATACTTATTCAATCTGTACACTGAGGAAATAAACAGAGAAGCTGGACTATATGAAGAAGAATATGCCATCAGAATTGGAGGAAGAAATATTAACAACCTATGATATGGTGATGACACAACTTTTCTTGCTGAAAGTGAGGATGATTTGAAACACTTACAGATAAAAATTGAAGACGGCAGTCTGCAGTATGGATTACACCTCAATAAAAAGAAGACAGAAATCCTCACAACCGGACCAATAAGCAGCATCACAATAAGTAGAGAAAAGATTGAAATTGTCAAAGACTTCATATTACTTGATTTTACAATCAATACCAATGGAAGCAGCAGTCAAGATATCAGATGATGTATAGCACTGGGCAAATCGGCTGCAAAAGACCTCTTTCAAGTGCTGAAGAGCAAGATGTCTCCTTGACACAAGCCATGGTATTTTTAGTCACCTCATATGCATGTGAGAGCTGAACAATGAATAAGGAAGACTGAAGAAGAGTCGATGCTTTTTTGTTATTAGGCTGGCTAAGAATGCTGAAAATACCATTGACTGCTAAAAGAACTAACAATCCGTCCTGCAGGAAGTGCAGCTGGAATGCTTCTTGGAAGCAAGAATGGCCAGACTTCATCTCACGTACTTTGGTCATGTTGTCAGAAGAGATCACTCCCTGAAAAAGGATATCACGGTAAAGTGGAAGGCCAACAAAAGAGGTGAAGGCCCTCAACAAGATGTATTGACACAGTGGCTACAATGATCGGCTCAGGTATGGCAGGGATCATGGAGCTGGCACAGGACCAGGCAGTATTTTGTTCTGCTGTACATAGGGTTGCTATGAGTCAGAGACAATGACTCCACAACGCCTAACAACAACAATATTTATAGAAGCAGACTGGAACAACCAGAGAGGGGGTGGTGAATTTTATCAACTTTTTAGTGAAGAGTTGAGAACTTAATTACTGTGCCACCAGGGCTTCCCTTAAGCAATGTTACTAGTTATCTATTCTTATCTTCTTCCCTCTTGTATGCCCCCTCTCCCTCAATGTGGAAACCATGGCTCAGAGGAATGAATTATCTCGCTTTGGGTCACAGAGGAACTGGGACTTAAAGTTCTTTAAAGGAATCCAGATGGAGTTGAGCAGCAGAAGACTTCACAAGGAGGGCATCATGGATCCAGATGAATGCCCCCACTTCCCATCCTCCAACTCCTGAGTAGTAAACATAATCAGCTTTAAGCCAAAGCCATTGATGACCCTGCACCTGCCTTCTCAGTATTACTCGCCAAAATACCCTGCAGGAGGAAGACAGCCCTCACCAGCCCTTCCCCAATAGAGTCAGCTGGGTGCCTGGAGCAGCAGATGCTGTCTGGTCCACCATGGCAGCCAAAGATGCCCGCTGCCACCTGGCAGCTTTTGGATAATGCTAATTCAATCATGTCTCCCCACTGCATGTGGCAGAAACAGAACTATAGCATGGGCACTGAGGACAGGCTTTAACTTCCAGACGCTGCCCACCATGCACAGGGGACAAGGCAGCCTTGCTTCTCCAAGTACCCTAGCATGCACACCTTCATTTCCTGGTTTCTGAGACTGGGATTCTAAATTGTGCCTACTGTCTAAAGATTTCCTTTAAGGGGAAACAGAGGCACAGATATTGCTCCTAATTACTGTATGAGTTCTGGCTAGAACTTAGGGACTTTTCTGAGGCTTGGTCATCAACCAACTATTGAGTGGCTGCCATGTGCTGGCACTCTGCTAGACACTGATAAGCTCACTTGTACTGAGGAAGACAGAAATGTGAACAGTTGTGAGAATTACGTTAGAAGTGATTGATAGAAAAAGGTGGGGGGCATCTCCATGGGAATCCCAAAGTAGGGAGTCAACACTCCTCCAGTGGTGCAGAGAATAAGCAGGATGTGTGTGTGATAATGCTTGAGCTGTTTCCTGCTCTTCCCAATAAGATTTCTTAGAGTTTTCCATTTGCTAACATCATTTTATTTAAACAAAATAAAAGGCACTTATTTGCAACTTCAGTTTTAATTAAGTTTGAGCATTTAATCATGAAAAGAAGCATTACAATTTCTGATGCAGGCTTCTAATTTCAGTTTGGAGTTATTACTCAAAACTCACTGCCATCAAGTCGGATCCTTCCTCAAAGCGACCCTTCCTTGGGTTTCTGAGGCAGTATCACTATGGAAGTAGATCGCCCAAACTTCTTTCCAAGGAGTGGCTGGTGGGTTTGAACTGCCAGCCTTCTGGTTAGCAGTCAAGTGCCTTAGGCACTATGCCACTGGAGCTCCTACAGGAGGGACAAAAAATCTCTGCTGGAGTTCAGAGACTGGTCTGGCATTTAATACCTGTGTGACCTTGGGTGGCTTCACCTCTCTAAGAATCAGTTTCATCATTTGTAAACGTGGGGGTTATATTAGGATGTATCTCATAGGATTGTTGTAAACATTCAATGAAATAATACAGGAAAAGTACTTTGAGTAGGACCTGGCACACAGTAGGAACCCAAATGCCTGGGTTGAAATCCTGGCCCTTTCATCATCAGGGTGTATGGGCTTTAGTAGGTCCTAAAACTCTTTCTGTCTCTGCTTCTTCAAAAGGTCCAAGGGAAGACTGCATGAGTTAACTCATATAAAGTGCTCAGAACAAAGCTTGGCGCTCACTCTGTTGCTATGATTTCTGCCTTTCCCCCGGAGGGCAGTATCAGATGGAAATTGGGTATGAATGAGCTACTGCAGCATCTCAGACACTTGCAAGCTTCCATCCTTGTCTATGGAAGCTGCAAGTGTCACCTCCCACCTCTGTGAGCAGGGGCTGTGGATGAATTCTAGAACATGGTTAAACTCTGCAGTACTGTTGTAAAAATTATTGTTGGGTATCATTTTGGTAATATGAGCATGATGCTTTTGTTTTTCAAAAGACAACCATGAGGCCTGTGGGTTTGCTTTTGTTTGCTACCAGCCAGCATTTGTCTTGCTTTTTGAAACACACACAAAATAAACCAACAAAGAAGCACACACTGCAAAGTATTACTAATGAGAGGCAAGACACATGCTTAAGAAAATAAGGTGACAAAATTTTCCATTGTAGCAATTTCTAAAGCTTCTTGGGGTTGTGGCTGGGCTTGAAGAGGGTCTACACAAAGAAACGACACCCTTGAGCAGTTCTCTGGCCTTTGCTCTTGCTTGCGGAACAAACTACCTAGCATCACGTGAGACCAGGAAAAAATCACTTGCTGTCAATTCGACACTGATTCATGGTGACCCACTGTGTGTCAGAGTAGAACTGTGCTCCACAGGATTTTCAATGACTATTTTTCATACATAGATTGTCAAGGCTTTCTTCCAACATGCCTTTGGCTGGACTAAAATTTCCAACCTTTTAGTTAGCAGCCAAGCACGGTAATGGTTTGCATCACCCAGAGACTCATAGGAGGGATTGGTAAAGGCAAGGACAGGTCAGCTGTGAGCAGAAGTTTGCATTTCAGAATGAAGCAGCAGATAGGAACTTAGGGAAAAAATCTCACTCCTAAACATCTGAGGTGCTGGGACCAACAGCCAACTGGTCCCAGGTGTTAGGGTGGGCGCATACAAGCTGACAAGGAAAACAAGCAGCACTTGTCTGGCACTCAGGATACAAAGTGCTTCCAAACCCTCACAGCCTCAGGGAGGCAGGACAAATCTCTGTGGCTGGGATGTGCCAAATCACAGATGAGTTGAAAACTCCTCTCAGGTGTCCACTGGAACACAGTAGACTCTGCAGGTGCTTTGACTCTGTCTTCAAGGGTACCATTGTCACTCCCCCTTCCCTGGGATTTTGTCATCCACAGGAAGCTACCTGCTTAAAGCTTCCTTTCAAAACCCTGCTTGGGGCTTGCTAATTGAATCATGCCAGTGCTCAAAACTCATCAACTCCCCAATGCAAAACGAATAAAGTCCAAACACTATGCTCAGCACCCTTGGCCCTGCCTAATTTGACCCTTAAATCCCACCACTTCCTTGACTCTATGTTTCAACCATAACATACATACTGTCAATAAACTTATATTTCCCAGCTCTGGGCCTTTGCTGGGACTTTTAAGCCTTCCTGCTCTTCCTTCTAACTTTCATTCACTTGATACAATTTTATTGACTGTGTGTCAGCTTAGTCATGTGATTTGCCTCAACCAACAGGAATGTCAGCAAGTGTGATGCAAACACCCTTTTTGTTTTTGGACTCTTTTTGTTTTCTTGGAAACCTAGTACATGTGACAGGGCCTGGGCTAGCTGGCTGGAGGCTGTGAAACAGAGATGAGTCATGACATGGAAGAAAACCTAAACCAATCAGGCTCAAGTTGACCCAGCATCTGATCACAGATGCATGAGTGAACCCACCTGAGCATGGCCCAAAATGCCCACTTTAGAATCCTGTGCTAAATCGGTAGTGCTGTTTTTTTTTTCTTTTTTTAGAATACATTTTAGATAGTTTGGTAAGCAGCAACAGATAATTAATGCAGCCATCAACCTTTTTTTTTTTTAGTCAATCTAATATCTCTTTCCCTGTCTTCTGCTAATAGGAACCTGATTTTATATTGATAAGCACCTTCCTCCATTCTCAGTCTATGCTTTATACTCTGGTAAAACTGATCCTGCCTATTGCCTCTGATTCCAGGGATGGCCAATTGGTATTCCTCCAGCCATCGGGATGAGCATATTATTCAAGAGGGACCAATAAGACTCAAGATGGTATTTTTGTTGGAATTCTTAGAAAATGATGTCCTCTTTCCACTGAAGTTGCTAAGCTAGATTGTTAGCCTTGAGTGTCTGGAAGTAATCTTGCAACCCTGAGGGAGAGCCTGTCTGAGATACAGCTAACTCAGAAGAGAGAAGAAATGAGAGACAGAGATTAAGTCTGCAGATATCACACATGTCCCTGTATCAGTCCATGCCTTCACTACCATCTCTCTCTGGGCTTTTCAGTTATTTAAGACAAAAAACATAAAAATCCTATATTTCTGTTTAAGTTAGTGTGAATTAGGTTTCTGTCATTTACAACCAAAAATGTCAGACTGATACATCACTCAAATGCTACCCTCTCCAAGAAAACTTGTCTCATCTTCTAGCAACAACAGAGGTTCCCATAGAATTTTGGTCAACAACACCAATTTTGAATCAGAGAAATCTTGGGTTTACCATTTACCACCCTAGGCAAGAAAATTAACATCTCCAAGCTTGCATCACATGGTTGCTTTAATATTACACACTTTAAGGGTTTTATTTTAAAAAAGATTACAAAGGTAATCTTTGTACCTATGTGTGTAAACCACTTTGTACATTTGTAATTGCTATTGTTTCAAAAACTATTTTACTTGCTCCTTATTTCTGATGGCAAGCATAGTGTCCCTTTACACTTTGTTTACTATGTCTTTATTTTTCTCTCTGTTCTCAGTGCATTGCACAAGGCTTTGAACACAGTAGATGCACAAGTTTTTATATGTGAGTTCCTCAGGCAGGATGACAAGGAATCTGTCCTCTCATCAGAGCAGCCCCAATGACTTTCTTTCTGGTCATTCAATCAACTCAAGGTAGAAGAATGACTGATTTTGAGAGGTGTTAGGTTGGAGTCTCATTTTGGAGTGTCATTTTGGAATCCAACTAGAAAATAAAATATTATCTCTGCTAGAACTGTAGCTTGGTCCCAAAGCAGCAGCCTGATAAAGCACATAGTACACACCATGTGCCAGGCACTGTGATAAATGATTTACTCCTAATAATAGTAGCAAGAAAGTGGACTGTGCAGTTACCCAGACCTGGTTTCAAACCCCCATTTGGTTACTTGTTAGCAGTGTGACTGTAATAGACTTTGTTTTTTGCTGTCTGCCCAGCATTCTTTCTTCTCTCTTTTAAAGCTGCAAGTTAAATTTCATTAAGGAATTTGCCTTTCAGTCCACATGATATTGGAGGAATAAGTCTTCCCCCAGCTCCAGCTGTGGGCCCTTGAATCAGACCTGGACAATCAGGGTACTCCATTTCCCTGACCACAGAGCTTCTTTGGAGATAGGCACATGACCCATGCCAGACCAATAGATGTCAGTCCTGGGACGTTTACTGGAACTATAGAGGAAGAGAATCTCTTTCTCCACTGCAGTTGCTAAGATGAGGCCAGGAGTTTGTGGTCCCTATCTTACAACCAAAAGATTGGGTGATGGCAACATAGGTGAAAAACAAGACAAGAGATGAGAAGTCATGATGTCTTTGAGCCCTTCTATCCAGCCATACCTGCGGACCAACTTACTCCTAGACTTTTTAGTTATTTCAGTCATTATAATCTCATTTTTATTTAATCCAGTCAGAATTGGGGTTCTGTCACTGAAAAAGTCCTAATCAAATTGCCTGAGCCTCAGTTTTATCTTCAGCTAAATGAGATATAATTGGCATAGTGCCAGAAGGCTGGTAGTTCAAACCCATCAGCCACTCCTCAAATGGATGAGAAAGACAGAGAGAGTTACATGGGCAGTACAAACAACAAATATGAACCCCTTTGTAAATACAATACTGAGTTGTTAATGAAAGCAAACATGGGTATAGGGACGGATAGATGGGTGAACAAGCTAAACAATTATGTATGTCTAAATGGAGAGTGTATCCAAGATCATATACAGGGTTGGCAGAATATGGGCCTCTCGAAGAGTATGAAGGGATGGACACTGGGAGGAGGTAACTATGGGGAGGAAGTGGGAGGGGATCTGCTGCATTGTAAATTTTGGTCAATGACATGAGACAAAGTATATGTGAACTGCTGTATGAAAAGTGAATTTACTCTGTAAATCTTCACCCAAATCCTAATAAAAAAAAAAAAAAAGGAAGATTGGGCAATCTACTTCTGTAGAAATACTGTCTCAGAAACCTAAGGAGGGGTCGCTGTGAGTTGACTTGATTCAACCAATGGCAGTGAGTTTTTTTGTTTTTTTCCCTCCCACATATGTAATATGTCTAACACAGTGCCTGGCACATAGGAAGTGCTCCACAACTGGTAGTTTTCCTCCTTCCTCTGAGCTCTGGGAGTGAGTGGCAGTGGCCCTCTCTTTCCAGTAAGATGCTCCTCCTCTGTCAGCCAGCTGACTGGAAATTGCCCAGAAGGGCAAAAGTAGGGCCAGTACTTCCCTGTCTCCTCTAACAGATGCAAATAGTATTGTTATATCTGGGTGGATGGAGGAGCTCAGTGAAATGTGTATTTGTCCCTGAGCTCTGTTTTTTTTCTAACTGCCATCCCGGATGTGCTCAGCAGGCAGCCTGCTGTGTTCTATAAAGCACAGCCAGATGATAAACCTTTGATTTTTTGCTCTTTCTGCTTCTTGGGAATAATGGGTCCATAATGAATTACAGCCTTAAGAATAGCTGATATTGTAACTATGCCACAGAGAGGGCATTGCAAATCAGCTAGTCCTGTGAAATGTGTCTATTTTGTTTAAATCACTCTCTTTGGAATGAGTACCAACCTTATTATTATGTTCTTTTTTCATCCCAAACTTTTAATAAGTAGTGGGCTTTCTGTGAAAAGTGGAAAATAAGAGTCATACATCTGGGAGGTTTTATTTTTGATGTGTTTGCTTTTTTTCCCTTGTCCATAGAATTTCTCTTGGAATTTGGTCTCAGGACAAAAATTCTGCAACTATTCTTGCCAAACACCTTAGATGCCACCAACCTGGCATCATGTTAAGGAATTGACACCTGGAGAGGAACTCTGGTGGTGTAGTGCCTAAGGCATTTGACTGCTAACCACCAGCCACTCCTCGGAAGGAGGACTCTACTTCTGTAGAGACACTGCCTCAGAAACCCAAGGAGGGGTCACTATGAGTTGGAACCGACTTGTCGGCAGTGAGTTTGGCTTTCTTTTTGGTTGACTCCTGGAGATGAACAATCATTTGTGTGCTGTCTCAGGTGCTGTTAAGTTGTATTTTCATGGAACTCCCAGGGAAGATGTGTTGGTTCAGCTCAAAGGCTGCATTGTGCGCAATGCGGGAGATGGGCAGTTATTATTATAGGCAGGGGGAGCTGCGTGAGTTGGTAAGCAGGGAAGGTTCCTGGCTCCTCTGAGTTGCCATGTCTTCTTGGAAATCTGTAATCTCTGACACTCTGGGACCTACACAGAATCAAATGATGAACAAACAGTCAAGAGTCAGGATGGTAAAAGTGGCTCCTTAATGTTCAACTGGGATTGCAGGTAAATGTAGCAGAATCAATATTAATTATATTTCATAAATACCATTACTAAGCACTTACTATATTCTAGGCACAATGCCAAACATTTGGTACCCATTTTTTCATTTAATCTTTATGACAACCCAGTAAGTTAACCACTGTCATCAAGTCACTTCCAATGCATAAAGACCCTATGTTGTTGTTATGTGCCCTCGAGTTGGCCCTGACTCATAGCGACCCCTCCTTGGGTTTCCGAGGCAATATCACTATGGAAGTAGATTGCCCCATCTTCCTTCCGAGGAGAAGCTGGTAGGTTTGAACTGCCAGCCTTCTGGTTAGCAGTCAAGTGCCTTAGGCACTACGCTACCAGAGACACTATTTGTTGTTGTTTGTTGTTATGTGCCATCGAGTTGGACCCAACTCATAGTGACCCCTCCTTGGGTTTCCAAGGTGGTATCACTATGGAAGTAGATTGCCCAACCTTCCTTCTGAGGTCCTATAGGACAGAGTAAAACTGCTCCATAGGGTTTCCAAGGCCGTAATTCTTTACAGAAGCAGACTGCCTCATCTTTCTCTTGTGGAGGAGCTTGTGGTTTTGAACTGCCAACCTTTTGGTTAGCAGCTAAAAGCTTTAAACCCATTTAGCTAG
Organism: Orycteropus afer afer; assembly: GCF_000298275.1. Taxonomy (NCBI): domain Eukaryota; kingdom Metazoa; phylum Chordata; class Mammalia; order Tubulidentata; family Orycteropodidae; genus Orycteropus; species Orycteropus afer. Next base: position 6,310,096 of record NW_006921747.1, read on the forward strand.
GTACTATTATACTGTCCCTATGTTTCAATCATATGTTATAGTCAAGAAAATTGAGACTTAAAAATAACATGAGTTGACCCAGGCAAGGGCTGATTTGAGCTTAGGTCTGTCTGACATTATCAGAACTCACCCTTTTGACCACCACGCTATGCCCAGTGAACATGCTCAGGCTTGGGTTTCAGAAGACCTGGCAGGTCAGCCTTTGGCTTACAAGGTGACTTATAGCAAGCCACTCCTATCAATTTGGACCTTGAATTCCCCAGTTGTAAAATTAGTGGGTTAGTTGTAAATCCTCTACCAACCAGAGATGGAAAGAACAGCCTGGTTTAGTGGTGAGCTCCCTGTCAATGGGAGTAAGCTTAAATTGTAGGTAGGGAACCACATGGCACCAAAGTCACAGATTCAGTCATGGGATGGTGAGATTGCTCCATGTGACCTTGACAGATTCTCCTCCTATGACAGTCTGTAGTACCAGTAAGTTTTTTCACTTATATTCAAATCTAAAAGGCCAACATCTGTGTTCCCTGGGGTTGGGTCTGGTTTTGACAATTTCAAAGAATATATATATATATATATATATATATATATATATATATATATATATCAGGAGCTCTGGTAGCGTAGTGGCTAAGGTACTTGACTGCTAACCAGGAGGCTGGCGGTTCAAACCCACCAGCCACTCCTTGGAAGGAAGATGAAGCAATCTACTTCTGTAGTGATACTGCCTAGGAAACCCAAGGAGGGGTCGCTATGAGTCAGATCTGACTCGATGGCACATAACAACAACAACATATATATATATATTCACTATGAGTTGGAAATATATATATATTTGCTGCAATTTGCTCCTGTGACTCAGCAGAAGGCAGGGAAGAAGCACCCATTTGCTCAGCCTTCCTCCTGGAGATTCTGCTTGGCTGAGCACAGGGACATTGGGTGGGAGGGCACCAAGATAACTGCTTGAAATATATCTGCTGCTGATGTTTCCTTTGTCTTCTTGAGGCACCAGGTTTTTCCATCCCTAGCAGGGTTCTCACTTCATTGAACATTTGAACGCCCATTAGGAAAGCTTGTCACTTTTTTATGTGTGGGAAATGTCTGACATAGAAGGGCAGGTACCACTTTAAATGTCAAGGCAGCAGTGTAGCTGGCAGGTAAATTTCTGTGTAAAAATCTACTTTCTGCTTTGGAGCAGGGAAATTATGTAGGATCCTCCAATGACAGTTGGACAGGAGGTATGTCTTCACTCGGAGAGGAAGGGGTAAACAATTCCAGTGATCCACCTCATTATTTCACTAAGCTTAAGACTGAGTGCTGGTTCCTTTTCTACATTTCCTGTCTTCATTTAAGTTGCCCCAACTCCCTCCCAAGGCCCCTCTCTCCATTCCTCATTGATCAACACCTCCATCATTACCTCCCCTTTATGTCAATGCCATGTCCACATTCCTCTTAGAATAAGCCCTAACTTATTATCCTGCCTTCCATCTCTGTATGACAATCCATTCTTCAGGCAGATGCCATTTGAAGTGCATTGAATGAGAGTTCTGAGCAGCAGCTTCCTAGCATATAAAATGTAAATGACTTCTTGAGAGTTTATAGAGAACAAATAATTAAACAAACTCAGAGGTTAAAACCCACTAGCGAGTCCATGGGGGAAAAGATCTGGTGATGTGCTCCTTTAAAGATTGAACTCATTGCCACAGAGTTGATACTGACTCATAATGACCCACATTGGGTTTCCAAGGTGATAAATCTTTACAGTAGATTGCCCTGTCTTCCTTCTATGGAATGGCTGGTGGATTTGAACTGCCAACCTTCTGGTTAACAGTCAAATGTCTTAGGCATTGTGCCACCAGAGCTGCTTAAATCTTTAAAGATTACAGCCTAGGAAATCCTATGGGGGCAGTTCTACTTTGTCCTATATGATTGACAGAACAAACTCCATGGCACACAACAACAATGACAACCCTTCCCTTGACCTCCTTAACAAGTATTTGCTACATCATGCTAGGAACTACACCAAGCACTTTATGTATTAACTTATTTTCCTCAACAACTTTACGTGGTGGATATTAATAGCCTCAAGAGTCTTGGGTCCAACTGTTTAAGCACTTGACTACAGTTGAAAGGTTGGTGGTTTGATCCCACCAACAGGTACCTCAGAAGAAAGGCCTGGAGATGTGCTTTTGAAAGATCACAGCCTTGGAACCCTTTGGAGTGGTTCTACCCTGCACACATGAGTCAGAATTGACTGGACAACAACTATCACCATTTAAGCCAGCACATTCCTTTTTTATTCAAGTTTGTTTAGTTTGGGTTTTCTGACACTTGCCACTAGATAGGTGGAGAATGGTAGTTACCACAAGGACTGCATGGTTGAATTTTTTCAACATAATGTCTGTGGAGTCTTTATTCATTAAGTAAATATTTATTGTGTATAATTTTTGGTTTATTGTGTGTCATTAGGTGTCACTCGGGAGCTGTGGTGGTGTAGCGTCTAAGGCATTTGATTGCTAACTAGAAGGCTGGCAATTCAAACCCACCAGCTACTCCTTGGGAGGAAGATTGGGCAATGTACTTCCATAGAGATACCACCTCAGAAACCCTAGGAGGGATTGCTATGAGTCGAATCAACTGAAAGACAGTGAGTTTGATTTTGGTTTTATTAGGTGTCACATGCCGTGCTAGGTGTTGGCCACTGGGGGAGGGACTAAGAGCTTTCTGAGGTCCCAGAGACACTGAACAATCTGTTATCCAGCCATACGAGGGTTTCATCTGCACGTATCCACACGATCCATTACCAAATGGCTTTTTAAGACAAGCAGGGGTGGTGAGAGGGGTGTTTGAAGGCAGCTGTACCTTAGCAACATCACTCCAGAACCAGTTGCCTGAGGCCCTCAGTAGCTCCTAGCTTCTTTCAGTCCCTGGTGGGATAATGCAGGGCAGAATCTCAAAAACCAGGCCCCTTCCCTTACCCTCACTGGTAGCAAGGGGCTTCTTCCACTGACCAGTCTTGGTTCTTACTGAGTTTATGGATAGTAGCTGGAGGTGGGGTGATGGGAGTAAAACATCATTAGTAGAGTCAAAGATTTCAGCCTAAGGAGCAAGTGATGAGATGTGGCAGCCAAGAGCTGTCAGGTCAGGGTCCTACTCAGGCTGTGATGGGTGCATAGTGCTCACTGCTCCTGCCTGAAGCAAGCATATCTCTGGCTTGCCCTTTAGAACAGCACTCCGCTCCAACCAAATGTGCAGCACAGTGCTCCTGAAACTTGAATATGCATATGGTTGCTTGAGAATCTTGTTAAAACACAGATTCTGATGCAGTAGGATTGGGCTGAGGCTCTGGTAGCATAGTGCTTAAGGCACTTGACTGCTAACCAGAAGGCTGGCGGTTCAAACCCACCAGCCACTCCTCGGAAGAAAGGTTGGGCAATCTACTTCCATAGTGATACTGCCTCAGCAACCCAAGGAGGGGTCGCTATGAGTCGGGTCGACTCGACAGCACACAACAACAACAAGCACTCAGGTGATGCTGAGGGTAGTTAGGGTGTAACCAGTTGTCCTCAGATTGATGTTGACTCACGGCTTATGTGTGTCAGAGTAGAACTGTTCTCCACAGGGTTTTCAATGGCTGATTTTTTTGGAGGTAGACTCCTTGGCCTTTCTTCCAAGGCACCTCTGGATATATTTAAGCCCACAATTAGCGACCAAGTGCATTAACAGTTTGCACCACTCAAGGATTCTTAGCAAAGGTGTAGGTAACAGGGAATACTTTTCTTTTGGGCACATTGCCTGTTTTGTCACTGGTCTTGGTGCCTAATTTCATTAAAAGCCATGGTTGCTGCTCTTGTTTTCAGAGAAAAATTTGCACTTGGCTGAGTTCAATTCTAAGTTCCACCATTACATAGTGGCATATTAACCTGAAATATGCTCAAATGAGGACTTCTGGGATGGGAAATGAGGCCAGGTGTTCAATTATTTAGTCATTCCATAAATATCTGCCAAACTACTACAATAAGCCAGGCACTCTGTTCTGTCTCATGACAGCCATTAACAAGAGAGACATGATACTGTCCTCCTGGGACTTCCAGTCTAGAAGCCCAAGTGACCTAAACTAGGCAAACAATCAAATAAAATGATTTTAAGTGGTGGTGAGTTCATGGAAGGATGCAAACAAAGGGTTAAGTCTGACACTAATGAGGAGTTATGGAGTATTTTAGAATAAGCTATTGTGTTAGTTTTATACTGCTGCTGAAACAAATTACTATAATCCTTTTTTTTTTTTTAACTTTTTATTTTGATTTGGGTGAAAGTTTACAGAGCAAATTCGTTTTCTTTCTATTCAACAGTTCATACATATTTTCTTTTGTGACATTGATTGCAATACCCATAATGTAACAGCTCTCTTCCTCTTCCTCCCACTGGTTACTTTTTCCCTGTGTCCTTCTTTCCTATGCGTTCCTGCCCTTTGAGCTTTCTCTTCCTAGGCCTGTCTATTCACAAACTTGTTGTTCTTAGGTGTTGTCAATTAGGTTCCAACTCATAGTGGCTCTTTGTATAACAGAACAAAACACTGCCTGGTTCTGCATTATCCACACAATCATTGCTATGTTTGAGCCCATTGTTGTATCTACCACCTCTCTTTGAATGTCTTCCTCTTTTTCGCTCATCTTCTACCTTACCTATCCTTTACCAAGCATGAGGCCCTTATCCAGGGATTGGTTCTTCCTGACAATATGTCCAAAGTATGTGAGACAAGGTCTCATCATCCTTGCTTCTAAGGAGCATTCTGGATATACTTCTTCCAAGACAGATTTGTCCATTCTTCTCACAGTCTGTGGTATATCAGTATTCTTCACAAACACCGTAATTCAAATGCATCAATTCTTCTTTAGTCTTCCTTATTTATTTTTCAGCTTTGACATGCATATGAGGTGATTGAAAATACCATGGCTTGGGTCAGGTGTACCTTAGTCCTCGCATTGGCATTTTTGCTTTATAATGGTTTAAAGAGGTCTTTTGCAACAGATTTACCCAGTGTAATACATTCTTTGATTTCTTGACAACTGCTTCTATGGGGGTTGTTTGTGGATCTAAGTAAAATTAAACCCTTGACAACTTCAATTTTTTTCTGCATTTATCATGCTGCTGCTTATTGGTCCAGTTGTGAGGATTAATGGCATAAAAGAACACAAGTTTATTATCTTACAGTTATGGAGGTCTGAAGTAAAAAATCAGTTTCACCAGGGTAAAGTTAAGGTGTTGGTGGCCCAGTGTCCCTTCTGGAGGCTCTAGGAGAAAATCCATTTTTTTCCTTTCCTGGCTTGTAGATGCTGTCCACATCCCTTGGCTCATGGTCCCTTCCTTGCATCATGCCAATCTCTGTGTCTGATTTACATCTCCTTCTCTGACTCTACCCACCTGCATCCCTCTATAAGGACCCTGTGGTTACTAGATTGGGCCCACCCAGATAATCCAGGACAATCTCCCCATCTCAAAATCCTCAATTTTACCACATCTGTGAAGTTCTCTTTGCCATGTAAGGTAACATAATTACATGTTCTGAGGCCTAGGACATGGACATCTTTGGTGGGGGGCATTATTCCACTTATCTCAGTGCCTCTCCAGAAGGCCTCTCTGAGGAAGTGACAATTAAACTGACATCTGAAGTTTCAGCACAAGGAAGACATGAGAAGAGTAGAGGAAATCTCTTTCCCGGAGATAGCAGGAACAAAGTTCCTGAGGAAGAAAAGAACTGTTTAAGCCCAAGGCCTGGAGAGAACTGCAGCATGGTAGAGCACAAGGAGTTAGATAAGATGAGGGTGGAGTAGAAGGCAGGGGCCAGGCATGTGGACCCTGTGGGCTGTGGTAGGGACTTTGTATTTTACTTCAAGTGCCAAGTAGGAGCTCTGGAAAGCTGAAATGGGTTAGTGACATTGATCTAATTTAAGTCCAAAGAGGTGGCAACTCTTCAGTTCCAGGCCATCTTGCCATGTAGGAATGCCAGTCCTTTGTGGCTGGGCCTTCCAATGTTTCAGGAACCACTAGAAATCTAGATTTTTTTATATGTCAAACTCCAAGTTTCAAATTATTTGCAATATATTCAAAAGTTTTAAAGCACTTGTGTAGGTCAGGTCAAGTTTGGCCAAGAGTTGTCAGGCCACTATCTCTGAAGAGGCTTTGCTGCATACTTGCTGAGTGACCTGGGGTAAGTGATGGGAACCTCTGAGGATCAGGTTCAGGTCTGCACAGCTAAAAGGACAGTGGTTACCTTGGAAAGTTGTTGTGAAAATTAAAATTATACTAATGAGAGAGTCCATTTTAAATATTTAGCTGTCGTTGTGGTTGTTGTTATGTGCTGTTAAGTCGTCTCCAACTCATAGTGACTCCTCCTCGGGTCTCCAAGGCAGTTTTACTATGGAAGTAGATCGCCCAATCTTTGCATGGTACTTGTAAAACTCATAAAAATATGTGTGTGTATTTTTTTTTTTAAGGAATTAGATGAAGGTTTGAAATAGATGACCTTTAAAATTGCTTCTGGCTCTAAGATTCTAAAATGATAAAAGATTCCTCATTAATCAGACAATATATTTAATAGCAGGACAGTTGAGTTATCTTTCTCAGCCTGGATTTAATTTCCGTATCCAGTGTGCACTGCACAGACTGCATCTTTGGTAGAAATGACAATAGGTTCCAAGACAGCTATACGTGATGGCAAAAACCACTGCATTGGGCAACAACCTGCTGTTGGTGATTATGTACAACATCAATGGGTTAAAGATCCAGCAATCGATGGATTAGGGATCCAGTAATTATGGAGTTAGAGACCCAGCAATCAAGGGGTTATTGAAAAACCAAACAAATCCATTGTCCCACAGGGTTTCCAAGGCTGTAATTCTTTATGAGGGAAGAGTGTTACATCTTTCTCCTGTGGAACAGTTGGTGAGTTCAAACCTCTAACCTTTTGGTTAGCAGCCACATGCTTACCCATTGCACCACAAGGGCTCCTCTATCAAGGGGTTAGAGACCCAGTTATCAAAGGGGTAGAGACCTAGCACCTGTTTGATTTTTCCTTTTCCTTAATGGCTTTGAAGTTGATATCACTTGTGCTTCTGGGAATCCACATGTTGTTTCTTTCTTCTTTTTACCCAGTGGCATGAGATTTGGGGGAAGGGATGGGAGTGTACAGATTGTTGCTTTGTTCTAGGGAGGTAAGCCAGAAGATCAGAGGCTTTTGCTAAGGAATGTTTCCTCTGAGGGCCATACTAGGTGTCTCCCCACCTCTGAGACCCTACTCAGAAGAGCCTAGAGCAGAGTCAAGGAAGCCTGACCGCAGGCAGAGCTTCCATGGAGGAGTGTTTGGTTGTGAACAGGCTGCGGAGGATGCACCTACTTTGGATTTAATCAACAAGAGCAGCACTGGCAAATGACAATGACAAATAAATTGCATGGCTTCTTGGATTACTATGCATGGACAATTCAGCACAGAAACACAGTAAAATTCATACAGAACTTTGATTTCTTTATCAATCTTTGGAGGAAGTGTGGAGGTGGAAAGATAAAGAGCCATCTCTGATCACCAACATATCTCTGTCTAATCAAATATCCCCAAAAGGAGTCTGAGGTTATAATACTAGGTCAGTTGGTCTCCAATCTCTGAACTTCAACTTTCAATATCTCTAAGGTGGTAGAATGTTCCATTCTGCCACATCAGGTTGTGAGGATACTGCACAGCAGCATACAGACATAAGTTATTGATTCTGATGTTATTCTTGCCCTGGAATACCACTCAATAAGTCTTGGCCTGATCTTGAAGGCTGTCCATTAGGGTCCAAAGAAGGCCTAATGGAAGACAGTGGGGCTATTCACAAAATCAAAAGAAAGGCTGAGCCCTTGGACAAGACAGGCAGAGGCAGCTCTAGGATTCAGGGCAGGAGACAATTCACTCCTTGGGGACTCTACCCAAGGAACTGATGCCAATGGATTTCAGCCCTGTGTCATTCTGCTCAGGATCTAAATCCTTGGGAGGTTCTGATGGCTGGGGTTAGCTCTCTCCTTGGCCAGGGAGTGACCAGGATTGACAGGCCCACCAGACTGCATGCTATGGGGAAGTAGGGTACCCCAAAGAAATACTGATGTAGTGCTACCAGAAGAAGGTTCCTGGGTGGTGCTAGCTTGAGGTTGGCTGCTAAAGTAAAGGTTGGTGGTTTGAACTGAAAAAGTGGCTCCACAAAAGGAACACCAGGTGAACTGCTTCCATAAAAATTATAGCCAAGAAAACCTAATGGAGCAGTAACACATGGGGTCATCACGAGTCACAATTGACTAGACAGCAAGGAGGTTAGGTTTTTCTCTGGTTACCAGAAGAAAGAGAAAAGGCAGGTTGGCAGAAACATCAGATGCCTCTCACAAAGCCCTGCATAAAGAGGCTCCAGTTTTCCTCCTGGTCCATTTTTCATGGCTCCCCAGTGTGCCCCTTCCCTCTTCTTCTTCATTATATTTCCCATTTCCTCCAGTCTATGACCTGTTTACTCTTGTCTTTCCTCCATGGATGCCTCTCTTGCCTATCTCCACATGTTCCCCAAGTCCACATCAGGGAAGTGGACCCCTTCTGGGTCTCTGCTCATTATACACCAGGGTTTAGGTTAATTTCACATGGGTTAAGGACTACACTTTATTAGGAAAAGGGAAAATTTACAAAGTGGGTGTGTCCATAACCCATGGGGAGAAGCCACTGCTGGGTCTGCAGTGAGGATCTGATTTCCCAGCAGAGAACAATTGCTTCCTACTCTTCCCCCATATAGGAGCTCTGGTAGCATAGTGGCTAAGACACTTGACTGCTAACCAGAAGGCTGGCGGTTCAAACCCACCAGCCACTCCTCGGAAGGAAGGTTGGGCAATCCTACTTCCGTAGTGATACTGCTTCGGAAACCCAAGGAGGGGTCGCTATGAGTCGGGGCCGACTTGATGGCACATAACAACAACAACAACTTCCCCCATATATAGGACGATAGCGAAAAAGCAACTTTGCTGGAGGGACAACATGAAGGCTATCTGGTGTCCTTAGTCTAGACTTGGAGCACCAACCATTTTTAGGAGTATCCTAGGGACACTAGTTGCCCATACTTGATTTTGTTGTGTTGTTGTTGTTATGTGCTGTCGAGTCGGACCCAACTCCTAGTGACCTCTCCTTAGGTTTCTGAGGCAGTATCCCTACAGAAGCAGATTGCCCAACCTTCCTTTCGAGGAGTGGCTGGGGGGTTTGAACCACCAGCCTTCTGGTTAGCAGTCAAGTGCCTTAGGCACTATGCTACTTAAGGTCCTCCCTGGCAGATGAAGGAGGCTATCAATCCCATGGAAAGCTGAGTTTGGGTACAGCCCCTATGGTTGAGAGAATGGAGTCCTGGTCTGCGCTAGCTTATTTCCAGACATTTCAGAGTGAACCGCAGGACAGTGCTGCTCACCGCACTATACTACGCCATTGCAGTGCTACTCCTTTTATACTTCTTTTACTGGTCCACATTCTCAAGTCTCACACCCACAAACTAGACATACCTCATTTCTCTGAATGGCTTCCCCTAAGACATATGCCCTCTCTTTCCTGTTTTCTTCTTTACTCATTTCAAGTTTCCAACATTCGTCTCTCAGTTCAAAGAAATTAAAGATTTTCACCAACTTCTGCAGTCTGACATTGATCAAACATGCACTCAAGATGCATTGATAGTTACTAGTGATTTGAATGCAAAAATTGGAAACAAAAAAGGATTGGCAGCTGGAAAGTATGATTTCGGTGATAGAAATGAGGCAGGAGATCACATGATAGAATTATGCAAGACCAATGACTTCCTCATTGCAAACACCTTTTTCCAATAACATAAATGGTGACTATCTATATGATCCTCACTAGATGGAATACATGGGATTCAAATTGACTACATCTTTGGAAAGAGACAATGGTGAACTCAATACCATCAGTCAGAACAAAGCCAGGGACCAATTGTGGAACAGATCATCAATTGCTTATATGGAAGCTCAAGCTTATACTGAAGAAAATTAACACAAGTCTACGAGAGACAAAGTATGACCTTGAGCATATTCTGCCTGAATTTAGAGACCATCTCAGGAACAGATTTGACACACTGAACACCAATGACTGAAGAACAGATAAATTGTGGGATGACATCAAGGACATTATACATGAAGAGAGCAAAGGTCATTAAAAAGACAGGAAATAAAAGACCAAAATGGCTGTCAGAAAAGATTCTGAAACTTGCTCTTGAATGTTGTTGTTGTTGTTATGTGCCATCGAGGGAGTAGCTAAAGTGAACAGAAGAAATGATGTAAAATTGCTGAACAGAAAATTTCAAAGGCTGGCTTGGGAAGACAAAGTAAAGTATTATAATGAAAAATGTGCAAAGACCTGGAGTTAGAAAACCAAAAATGAAGAATATAGTCAGCATTTCTCAACCTGAAAGAACTGAAGAAAAAAATTCAAGCCTGGAGTTGCAATCTTGAAGGACTGTAGGAGCAAGATATTGAATAATGCAGGAAACATCAAAAGAATATGGAAGGAATGCACAGTCACTATATGAAAATGAATTGGTTGACATTCAATAATTTCAGGAGGTAGCATATGATCAAGGACTGATGATACTGAAGAAAGAAGTCCAAGCTGCATTGAAGTCATTGACAAAAAACAATCTCCAGGAATTGACAGAATACCAACTGAGATATTAAAAAAAAAAAAAAAAAATGGATGCAACACTGGCAGTGCTCAGTCATCAATGCCAAAAAAGTTGGAAGATAGCTACCTGGCCAACTGACTGGAAGAAATACATATAAGTGCCTATTCCAAAGAAAAGTTATCCAAAGGGATGTGGAAATTATCAAACAATATCACTAATATACAAGCAAGTAAAATTATGCTGGACTTAATTCAAAAATGGTTATAGCAGGACATTGACAAGGAAATACCAGAAATTCAAGCCAGATTCAGAAGAGGAATGAGGTATAACATTGCTGGTGTTGGATGGACCTTGGCTAAAAGCAGAAAATACCAGAGAAATGTTTAAACCAAAAAACCAAACTCACTGCTGTTGAGTGGGACCCGACTCATAGCAACCCCTCCTTGGGTTTCCAAGGTGGTATCACTACGGAAGTAGATTGCCCAACCTTCCTTTGGAGGAGTGGCTGGTGGATTTGAATCGCCAGCCTTCTGGTTAGCAGTCAAATGCATTAGGCACTGTGTTTTATTGACTATACAAAGGCCTTCAACTGTGTTGATCATAAAAAAATTATGGATAACATTGGGAAGAATGGGAATTCCAGGACACTTAATTGTGCTCATTAGGAACCTGTACAGAGCCAGTGATTTAAACAGAACAGGGGAAAGCTGCATGTTTAAAATCAGGATTGTATCCTGTGCATCAGGGTTATATCCTTTCACTACACTTATTCAATCTGTATGCTGAGCAAATAATTAGAGAAGTTGGACTATATGAAGAACACAGCATCAGGATTGGAGGAAGACTAATTGACAACCTGAGGCATGCAGGTGATACAATATTGCTTGCTGAAAGTGAAGAAGACTTAAAGCACTTCCTGATGAAATCAAAGACTACAGTCTTCAGTATCAATTACACCTCAACATAAAGAAAACTATAACACAACTGGACTAATAAATAAGATCAATAAATGGAGAAAACTTTGAACTTGTCAAGAATTTCATTTTACTTGGATCCACAATCAACACCCATGGTAGCAGCAATCAAGAAATCAAATAACATGCTGCATTGGGCAAATCTGCTGCGAAATATCTCCTTAAAGTGTTAAAAAGCAAATATGTCTCACTCAAGTCATGGTATTTTCATTTGCCTCATATGCATATGAAAGCTGGACAATGAAATAAGGAAGATGCAACAAGAATTGATGCCTTTGAATTGTGATGTTGGCAAAAAATACTAAACATACCAATGAATGCCAGAAGAATGAACAAATCTGTCTTGGAAGAAGTACAGCCAGAATACTCCTTAGAAGCTAGAATGGTAAGACTTTGTCTAACATAATTTGGCGATGTTATCAGGAGGGACCAGTCCCTGGCGAAGGATGTCATACTCGGTAAAGTAGAGAGTGAGTGAAAAACAGAAAATAACTTAAATGAGGGATTGACACAGTAGGTCTAACGGGCTCAAACATAGGAATGATTATGAGGTTGGTTCATGAATGGACAGTGCTTCATTTTCTTGCACTTAGGTCTCTATGAGTTGGCTCCATTTCAGTGGCAACAATAGTGAGAAAAAGACATTGTATTGTACTGGGCAAATCTGCTGCAAAAGACTTCTTTAAAGCACTGAAGAGCAAAGATGTCTCTTTGAAAACTAAGGTGCACCTAACCCAAGCCATGGTACTTTCAATCACCTCATATGCATGTGAAAGCAGAACAATGAATAAGGAAGACCAAAGAAGAGTTGATGTTTTTGAGTTGTGGTGTTGGCCAAGAATACTGAAAGCACTATGAACTGCCAGAAGAACGAACAAATCTGCCCTGTAAGGAGTGCAGCCAGAATGTTCCTTAGAAGTGAGAATGGCGAGACGTCATCTCACCTACCTTGGTCATGTTGTCAGAAGAGACCATTCCCTAGAGAAGGATATCATGCTTGGTAAAGTGAAGGGTCAGTGAAAAAGGGAAAGCCCTCAATGAAATGGATTGACACAATGGCTGCAACAATGGGCTCAGGTATATCAATGATTGTGAGGATGGTGAAGGACTGGGCAGTGTTTCATTCTGTTGTACATGGGGTCACTATGAGTCAGAGTTGACTCAAAGGCACCTTACAACAACAACAACAACACTCAGGCTCATCACCCTTGACTTCAGATTGCCATAGCCCTGTTTCTTCTACTAAACTATAATCTCTTCAAGGGCACCACCCATACGTTTCTTATCTTTGAATTTCTGTCACTAATTCGGGCCACATAGGCCTGCCACATATCATAGGATTGATATGAGTGAATGACTTCAACAGCAACACAGAACTAGTCAGAGATGAAATTGGGTGGCTCACCCAAAGTTGTTCCCTAAGAAGCTTAAGGAGTTGGTATGGATGACAACAGGACCAAGAATGGACTAGTGGGGAGACACCTTATATGGTGTGGGGATGGGATGGTAGAGATGGGGTTGTCAAAAACACTGATTCCTTAAGCAAATATTTTTGAATATCTACTACTACACATCAGGCACCGGGCAAATCTGTGGAATACAGCAGTGAGTGAAGTATTTAGGGCTCCTACCCTGATAGAAGTAACTGACATCTTTAACTTCCTGTAAACCCTGGCAGTGAATTATCTTTGCTTTGCTAAATCCTTCATACTTCCAAATATTCCAACTGGGCCCCTCTCAGATCCAGATTTACTGGTGCATGACAGAATCTGAGGGAAAACTGGTAAACCTTCCTGCATTTGTTAAGGATTCAAGAAAAATGAACTCTCCGCTCTCTCTTTCTCCCTTTCTCTTCTTTAATCCTCACACATTCACATGGTCATGTAAAAGTTGAGTCAAGATTTGCCCTGCTCAAGCCTGCTGTGCCTCAGACACAGCAGGAGGTGGCATTGTTTTGAAAGACTTAAAAGACATCAAAATGTAAATGGCTTAAATGTAACATCCTGTCTGTCTGAGCTGTCATTCAGAAACTGCTCCAACACTGATCTGTTGGGGCATGATGGGGGAGCACATATGGCTTTCAAGTCTAGGCACAGGCTTATGAGTGAAGATGTTCCTCTTACCTGCCAGCTATAGGCTTGGGAAAGTGATGGAAGACGGAAAGCATTGGATTATTTTGAGAATCTTGGGTTAATAACAAAGAATAAACCTTAGCTATTGTAATGCATAGGGTCCTCATTCTACAGATATTATGGGTAAGGAGCTGTATTAGCTAGCTCTCCAATCATGTTACTGGGCTTGCCACAGGTCAGTTCTACCCCCACCTTAGTCACTCATTTGGATTTAGAAGCCCAAAGGAGCTCTTTTTCCTGCTGGGTCACTGACATACTGAATTAAAACATTGAGTTTTATACATATGTCAAAAATGACTCAATTAATTGGTTTAGGAATGTTGATTTGTTTGATAAATGCATGTTTAAGTCACAGTGGTTTGATTGAAGACCAAGAACTACAATTGATTGAAGGATTAGACTATTTAAAACCTAGACTTATCCCTCATGTTTCATGCCAAGCATCTACTCCTCTGAATAATTTTCTCTTCTCTTCCCAGGCAGAATTTGGAGCTCTGGTAGTATAGTGCCTAAAGCACTTGACTGCTAACCAGAAGGCTGATAATTCAAACCCACCAGCCATTCCTCGAAAAGAAGATGGGGCAATCTACTTCTGTAGTGATACTGCCTCGGAAACCCAAGGAGGGGTTGCTATGAGTCAGGTCTGACTCGACGGCACATAACAACAACAACTGTATATACCCACTCCCTGGACTTCTAGAATGGCGTGTGTAGTGTACTTGTGGAAAGCATTTGCTGAAGTATATTCTAATTGTTTGGAAGTGAATATCTTCCATTGTTTATTCTTCCATCTCCTTAAGAACAAAGATCCTACCTTAACCCTCGGAAACCCAAGGAGGGGTCGCTATGAGTCAGGGCCGACTCGACGGCACATAACAACAACAACAACAAAGCAGGAACTCTGGTGACCTAGTGGTTAAACCACTTAGCTATTAACCAAAAAGTTCAGTGGTTCAAATCCACCAGCTGCTCTGTGGGAGAAAGATGAGGCAGTCATTTTTTTTTTTTTTTTTTAAGGATGATTCTATTTTATTAGATTAAAAACAAAACTAGCAGGAACTAGGGGGAAAGAAATATAGAAGAAAAAAGGGTTCGGTAAATAAAGATCAGAGATGACAGAGAGGAGAAGCAGGGAGAAGAGAGGGAATGTCAAGAGGGTAAGAAACAGGTTTCTAAGGATTAGACATCTCTTCATTTGATGACAATTTTTTGATGTAAAGCTCGGGGCCCAGGACCAAGGAGGGGCTCAGGAGGTGGTGGGCCAAGACCCAGGGCTGAGGCAGTCATTGCCAGTCCATGGGCAGTGATATACTTCTAGTAGGCCCATGGATGATCTTGAAGTCTTGAGCAGTAACGTAGGGTATGTCTGTAACAGGGTCCCAGTATAGGGCTGGGCAATGAGTCACTGGGCAGACCTCCTGAACAGGGATCCTTGGAGGCGGCCCTTGGAAGAATCATTCCTCAAATATTGCATCATCACTAAAAGTGATGAAGGTATGTGATTAGTGGTCAGGGGGGATGACAAGTCCAGTAGCAGCATGAGGAATCAATGAAGAAGCCGTAGGAGCAGGATCAAGTCCTTTGACACCAACATTCTCTTCCTTGGGGCCTGGTTCCCCAATAAGTGGCACCATCACAGAATGATAAGTGATTTTCAGCCCCAGGAACTTCCATTTCTTGTGAACCTGCTTCCTTCTGTCAGCCTCAAGCCGCTCATAAGTCTCCAGGGAATGTAGGTTTAGCTTCTCTGTGACCTTGGCCTCCCTAAGCAGCTCCTCCTGGGTCAGTGTTCACTCAGAGTGGGGCCCCTTTCACCATCGTGACTGGCCCTGCCTTACCTGTACCTGCAGGAGTGTTTGCCATGTATGCTCAGCTGTAGGCTGACACATGGACTTCCAACTGTCAGAACCATCATCTTGTAGTTCTAGCAGCAGCAGTGTTTTCTCCTCTCTTCTCGGGTCTTCTGAGAGCTCCCAGCTGGGGTGCTGACCTTTTGAGGCCTCAAGCTCTTAAGAGGCTCCTTATAGGCCTTGGTGACTATTCAGTGCTTCCTTCTTGGCTCTTCTGCTTCTACATCACTGGATGGTTCATCTCCTTCATCCATGTCAAAGTCAGAGTCCACTTCGTCCTCTGTGTCTGACTGCTCCTCTTGATACTCATCATCTCCTGATTCCTCTGTCAAACCCCCATAATTTATCTGGTAAAACTCATCTTCCTCCTCCACCTCTAGGAGCCCAGAAAGCCAGTTCCCCGTGGTCTTCCGGGGGGCCTGTCCCCCAGCCACACTCATATCGACCAACAAATTTGCGCTGCCACCAGCAGCCCCTCACCCAGCTCAGTGCTGTCCTACAAGGGTTGCTATGATTCAGGATTGACTTGATGGCAGTGGGTTTTTTTTTTTTTTTTTTAAGTACCTTTGTTGTTATTGTTGTTAGGTGCCATTGAATTCAATTTGACTACTAGCGACCCTATATTCAATAGAACAAAACACTTCTCGGTCCTGCATCTTAACAATCACCATCATGCTTGAGCCCATTGTCACAGCTACTGTGTCAATCCATCTTGTTGAGGGTCTTCCCTTTTTCACTGACCCTCCACTTTACCTAGCATGACATCCTTCTCCAGGGACAGGTCCCTCTGACAACATGACTGAGGTATGAGAGATGAAATTTGGCCATTCTTGCTTTGAAAGAGCATTTAGGCTGTACTTCCTCCAAGACAGATTTGTTTGTTTTTCTAGCAGTACATGGTACATTCAATATTCTTCACCAACACCGCAATTCAAATGCATCAGTTCTTCTGTGGTCTTCTTTATTCATTGTCCAACTCTCAGATGCATATCAGGCATTTAAAATATCATAGCTTGGGTCAATTGCACCTTAATCTTCAAAGTGACATCTTTGCTCTTAAACACTTTATAGTTGTGTTTTGCAGCAGATTTTCCCAATGTAATATATCATTTGATTTCTTGACTGCTGCTTCCATGGGCATTTATTGTGGATCCAAGTAAAATGAAATCCTTGACAAGTTTAAACTTTTCTCCATTTATCATGATGCTGCTTATTGGTCCAGTTGTGAAAATTTTTGTTTTCTTTATGTTGCAGTGTAATCAATACTGAAGACTGTAGTATTTGATCTTCATCAGTAAGTGCTTCAAGTCATCTTCACTTTCAGCAAGCAAAACTGTGCCATCTTCATGATGCAGGTTGTTGATGAATCTCCCTCCAATCCTGATGCACTGTTCTTCTTCATATGGTCCAGCTTCTCAGATTATTTGCTCAGCATACAGATTGGATAAGTATGATAAAAGCATACAACACTGATGCACATCTTTCCTGATTTTAAACCACAGAGTATCCCCTGGTTCTGTTCAAATGACTGCCTTTTAGTCTATGTACAGATTCTTGATGAGTGCAATGAAGTGTTCTGGAATTCCCATTCTTTGCAATGTTATCCATAATTTTTTTATGATCAACACAGTTGAATGCCTTTGCGTAGTCATTAAAACACAGGTAAACATTTTTCTGGTATTCTTTGCTTTCAGCCAAGATTCATGTGACATCAGCAATAAAACGTCTTATTCTGCACCCTCTCCTAAATCTGGCTTGAATTTCTGGCAGTTCCCTCTCAATGTATTATTATTGCAATGACTTTTGAGTTATCTTCAGCAAAATTTTACTTGTATGTGATATTAATGATATTGTTTGATAATTTCCACATTCTGTTGGATCACCTTTCCTAGGAAAGGTCACAAATATGGATATCTTCTAGTCAGTTGGCCAGGTCTTCCAAATTTCTTGTATATATGAGTGAGTACTTCCAGGACTGCATCTGTTTGTAGAAATATCTCAAGGAATATTCTATCAATTCCTGGAGACTTCTTCTTCTTCTTTTTTTTTAAACAACAAAGGTAAAACTTGTGTATTTACCCAAAGTGAATTAGCATTTCTCCAAGGTGTATGGCAAATTGAATGTTTGATCTTAACAACTGTTACATTATCAGTTTAACACTTCTCACATAGTGAAGGAGGTATTTCTCTATTCACACAGACTTCTTATGTGTATATGTGTTGATATGTAAATAGTTTTCCTTCCATGCTTGGTATCCAACCATTTAACATGTACACTTCAAACTGGTCTATGTGATTCTGTGTTCCTCTTTTCAGAAGCCTCAAGAATGCATTTGGCTGATGTTTTGAAACATGAATTATGAATTATAAATTAACATAAGAATAGTCTTAATAATATGAAAAATATATTCCCAAATACTTCATTTTTTTTTTTCAATGTTAACGTTAAGAAAAAACAAAACTAAAATGATCATCAGTTCCATTTCCTGAAAATTCAGTTATGGTAACCTCAGCAAGTTACTCCACACTTGCACACAGTTCTCATTCTCTTTTTGGCTGGGCTATGGTCAATAGAATCTGAAGATATATCTCCTGAACCTTTCATTTGATAATCAAAAGTCTTCTCCAGCATTTATGGTTCTTGCGGAAAATAATGCAATCCAAGGAAGACGAGTGTCAAGGTTATCAATGAAAACATTGAACACTTATAGATTCGGGTCAGAACTGTCATTCACAAAATGAGATATATTTCCATATCCAGCTGCATCCACAGTAAATTCATCAGCTTCATAGTCTAGATCAAAGAGACATGTGATTCTTTGTTGTCATACAACTGGCCTCGTCTTTCAGCTTCTTCACTTGTGATCACCTTGTTGCTCCTAGGGCCCGGCTGCCACCATCTTGTAGAACTTTCATTTTTTCCTGGAGGCTTATTTTTCACCAATTCCTTCAGTGTAGCTTGGACTTCTTTCTTCAGTACCATCATATGCTATATTGATCATATGCTACCTTCTGAAATGGTTGAATGTCGGCCATTTCTTTTTGGTACAGCGAGTCTGTATATTCTTTCTATCTTCTTTTAATGCTTCCTACATTGTTCAGTATTTTGCCTATAGAATCCTTCAACACCACAACTCGAAGCTTGAATTTTGTCTTGAGTTCTTTCAGCTTAAGAAGTGCTGAGTGTGTTCTTTCCTTTTAGCTGGTAAGTATCCAATGAATGTTCCAGGAACAAAGAAGGAATGAATACGTAATTATACATGCACTGTAGTATGGGATGTCATGAGAGAAAGAGGTGAAAGAAGTGTGTGTGTGTGTGTGTGTGTATGTGAGAGGGTAAATCTGAGAGACAGAGGGGAACAGGAAGACAGACAAAGAGAAAAGAAAAGGGGAGCAGACAACAAAAGAGAATAAAGAAGGCAACACTGCAGGAGGGAGACACAAACTTAGAGGAAAGGAGCTCAATGGCTTCCAGTATGATTCTAGGAAAACTACATTGATCTGACCTTGCTGTTCTCTGGAGGATAGAGCTGAGAATGGTTTTCTGTTACCACTTCTCTTGGAAGTGCTAATTAGAGGTTTAATCCTTGTTCAGAGCTATTTAAATCCAAAAGCCAAACTTGATTTTGACTCGTTGTTACCCTATAGGACAGAGTAGAACTGTCCCATAAGGTTTCCAAAGCTGTAAATCTTCACAGAAGCAGAGTGTCACATCGTTCTCATGCAGAGTGGATGGTAGGTTCAAACTGCTGACCTTCAGGTTAGCATCCAAGTGCGTTAACTATTGCACCACCCTCTGTCCAGAGCTCTGTAGCCCGTCTTTGTCATATCAGTTTCACTATGAAGGGGAAAGACTTCAGGAGGGAAATAATTTTCTGTACTGCAGCTCAAAAGAATACTACTACGAGAGCTGGATAAAACTAGATTTGGCACATTGAGCTTGCTACAAAGTCCTTTGTGTCTCTGGTTGAAAGGCAAGGTTTTTTTTTTTTTTTTTTGCATCTATTCTGATCATCCTTAGAACTGAATTTTATTCTCCCTAGTCAACCACATTTGTCAGCAAAGAGAAAGAGGTATAGAGAGAGGAAACGAGGGAGAGAAAAAGGGAATTTTTGGGTCAACAGAGCTAACAACAACCAACGTTAACATTTATTGAGCTCTTATTGTGTGCAGGGTGCCTCCATCAGCAAGTTTCATTGATTGTCTCACTTAATCCCACCTTTGAAGTAGGCATTTTTTATTATTCCGATTTACATATGAGGGATCTGAAGCTCAAAATAAATAATTTGCTCATAGTCAGATACCTGATTCCCAGTAAAGTCTATATTTGAAACCAGGATGGATGACTCCACAACCCATTCCCTTCACCATGATGTTGCTAAATTACCACCCACCAGGAGGCACAGGATGACTGGTAGGTATGGGATGATGATGATGATACATGATAGCTAAATTACTATTGGGTCTGTGGGTGGTGCAAATAGTTAAAAGCTGGGCTGTTAACTGAAATGTAGGAGATTCAAAGCCATTCAGAGATGCCTCAGAAGAAAGACTTGGTAATCTACTTCTGAAAAATCAACCACTGAAGGGGAGGAAACACAGCAAAAAAATGAAAAAAAAAAAAGAAAATTCAACCACTGAAAACCCTATGGACCCCATTTCTACTCTACCGCATAAGAGGTCACCATGAATTGGAGCTGCCCTGATGGGAACTGTTATTTATTTTGTCATTATTGAGCACTTAATTTGTAACAAACACTGTACAAGTATGGTTTATACACATTGTCCTATTAAAACCTCTCAACATCCCAGTGAAGTTGTTGTTGTTGTTGTTATGTGCCGTCAAGTTGGACCCAACTCATAGCGACCCCTCTTTGGGTTTCCAAGGTGGTATCACTATGAAAGTAGATTGCCCAACCTGCCTTCCGAGGAGTGGCTGCTGGGTTTGAACCACGGGCCTCCTGGTTAGCAATCAAGTGCCTTAGGCACTATGCTACCAGATATCCCAGTGAAGTAGGTTGTATAATTCATTTGTAGATGAGAAACTTGAGGCCCAAAGAGATTCAGCGTCTTACTCGGGGTTTCCCAGTGATCTGAGCAGTGGTAGATAGAACTCAGAATTGAAAAATATGTCTGTTTGGCTCTAAGGCCAATTCAAAGGCTAGGAAGAGTTAAACTAGAGAATTTCTTTACTGGTTGGGGTTTGGTCTGAAGGAAGGGGTCTCCAGGGACTTTTGATTCATCTTCTGTCTTTGAGTAGGTAAGCCGTTATTATTTCTTTTTAATAGTTGTAATGGGGTCTGAGAAATAAAGGGAGGGCATCCAGTGTTGTGCAGTTTGGACACTCAAAATTATATCTGACATCATCACCAGCCCTCCTAAGATTATTGGGTGGGTAAGACTGGTCTAGGAGCCCTGATGGTACGGTGGTCAAGCACTCAGCTGCTAACGGATAGGTATTCACTAGTCAGTCACTCTGCAGCAGAAAGACATGGCAGTCTGTCTGCTTCTGTAAAGATTACAGCCTTGGATTTTCTATGGGACAATTTTACTTTGTCCTATAGTGTCGCTATGAATTGGAATCACCTCAACAACAATTGATAAGATTTGTCTGCTCCATCTCTCCTTAATCTCTTGGACTTTATCTATTTCATTCCTCCTTCTGGTGAATGCCCATTCACTGCTTCTGGGGTCCTGGGGCCCTTTTTGCTACTGTTGTTGTTGTTGTTATGTGCTGTCGAGTCAGACCTGACTCATAGCGACCCCTGCTTGGGTTTCTGAGGCAGTATCA
>NW_006921747.1:6331673-6341308 GCF_000298275.1 Orycteropus afer afer
TTCTATCACTCTTCCCCAAACACACACAGTTTCCCCTAATATTAACATTTTGCATTGGTGAAATAACATTTTTTACAATCGATGAATGAATATTGATACATTATTATTAACTAGAGGGCAGTGGTGGTTCAACTGTAGAACTCTAGCTTTCCATGAGTGAGACCTGGGCTTGATTCCTGCCCAATGTACTTCATTGTCAGCCACCACTCATTGTCAATGGAGGCTTCTGTGTTGCTAAGATGTTGAATAGGTTTCAGTGGAGCTTCCAGACGAAGATAGTCTAGGAAGAAAGACCTGGTGATCTACTTCCCAAAACCAGCCAGTGGAAGCCCTCTGGGTCACAACAGTCCAGCCCTGATGTGCATAGGATTGACACGAGTCAGGGTCGACTTGGTGGTGGTAAACAACAGCAACAACAATATTATGAACTGAAGGCCACAGAGTATATTAGGACTCATTCTTTGTGTTGCACAGTTCTATGAGTTTGAACAATGTATAATGTCATGTATCCACTATTGCAGAATCATGCAGAATAGTTTCGTTGCCCTAAAAATGCCCTGATGCCTACCATTTGCTGTTCCTGGAGCCCTGGGGCCCTTATTATTTTTGCATTTTTAAATCCCTTTCTCTCACTAGAATTTATCTCTTTGTATCCCTCCTGACCCTGTCAGGTGGCTGAAGTCAATTTGAATAAGGTCATTTGCACTAAAGCATTAATAGCTTATTATAGCCATTCTTCCAGCTAAGTGCTACATTTAAAAATGCCCATCTAAATCATGGAGCAACGCTGTACACTGCAGCACAGTGACAGGCAGCCTGGGAGATGTCTTGGTGAGGTTGTGTTTCTGGTTAGGCAAAGCACTTGACCTGCACATGAAGGCAAGTCTCCCCAGCACTTCCAGTTCAGATAGGTCCTTCCTGGTGGAGCACCAGTTGCCTTAATTTGCAAAATCAGGGTGGGGTTCCTGCCTAGAAGGACAGGGTTGGGTGTGCTGCTCTCTTGCAGTGTTAAGCTCAGTCTAATTTCAGAAATCTAATCTGGGGCGGCAGAAGCTGTCAGGCAGCCAGCAAAAATTAATGAGAAAATTGGAGTAAACATAATGTGTGTTGTGTCGATGTGGGTTAGGAGAAGGTGACTCAGTGCCAGTCTGCAGAGTTGGGCTCTCCACAGTGTGTACACTTGGTGTATGAGCCTCCTTGGAGGCACTGTGTGCACCGAGCTAATGTATTCAAAGGCATGGCTGAGGGCTTAGAAAGGAATGCCTCTACCTGGATTGCTGCTGGAGAACATTTCATTTACTTGAATCACATCTTAGATCTGCCCTCTGTGATCAAATTAATGAGGAGTAGCACACACACAAAGTCCCTCAGTGTGGGATAAAAAAGACATCATGTTCAATAGGAATGGCAAGAGGGAGAATGCAGTAAGTGATTGAAGAGCCTCTGTGATTCACTGCCTGGGTATAAGCTTCACAAAGAGCGTTTTCTTCTTTTCTCTGCACTTGGAGATGCGAACATCAGGAATGAGAGAAAGTTGCCATTTGATTGAGCCCCTTGTAATACGGAGATTCTATAAAGGCTGTACACAGAACGAGCTGCCGTTTCCTGACAACCCATTTGCTTTAATCGATCAAATACTTTTATGCCTAGTTCTTTCCTTTCAGGAGAAATTTGCTTGGCAGAAAACAGGTACAGAATGGGCAGTAGGGCCCCAGATCATGGGTTTGTGCTCAGAGGATGGGAACAGAGTCAGGGACAGATGTAGTTCAGGGTAAGACTGCCTGTCCAGATTGTTTTAATGACTTGAGGGTTTCTGGTGACCTGGAAAGTGAATTAGAAGGACACAGGTTGCCCACCCCCTCCTTTTTGTAATGCGTATTCCACTCCCCCCCTTTTTGTAATGGGTTGCCCTTTTAAAAATAAATCTGTCATCCATTGTAGTTGAGTCAATTCTGACTCATAGCTAGCTATTCTATAGGACAGAGTAGAGCTGTCCGATAGAGTTTTCAAGTCTGTATTCTTTATGGAAGCAGACTGCCATATCTTTCTCCCGTGGGGGTGATCTGCTGACCTTTCAGTTACCAGCTGAGTGCTTTAGCCACTGTGTCACCAAGGTTCTTTTTTAACAATAAAGGAGAGGAATTATATAGCATAGTGCAAGGCTGCAAATGCAATGACCACAGAGGGAAAATAGGTAACAAAAAATAATATAAATGAGTAAATAAATGTGTCTCGACGGCACATAACAACAACATAACAAATAAATGTGTGTAAGAACGTCAATAGGAAAAGCCTAAAGACAAGCAGCACTCAGCCTCTGTGCACAGGAGTTAACAGGGGGTGGTAAGGACTATGACGAACTGCAAAGGACTTAGACTGTGAGGGATTAGCATATGGCTTGTGGCTGAGAGCATAGGCTGTGGGATCAGAAAGACCTGGGAATCAGAAAGAACTGAAACTCAGTTTCAGTTCTCCTTCTTATTGGCTTTGTGACCATGGGCAAGTTATTTAACTCCACAAAGTGAAAAAAGAGGCTAAAAAACAGCATGAGAAAGATGATCAGTAAAGGCTAAAATATGCTGTTGTAAAAAACCCCACTGAATCCCAATAGTTTAAAACAACAGTTTATTTCTTGCGTGTCTGTTTTGGGTCAGTAGGGGGCTATCACAGTCACTCAGGTACAGAGGCTAATGAAGTAGCCACCATCTCCACTTGACTCTTCAACGTTCACCTCAGCAGGGAAAGAAGGTATGGAGAATGGCACAAAGGACCAAACCAAACCAAAAACACTGCCGTGGAGTCGAATCTGACTCATAGCAACCAAACCTAACCAAACCAACTGCTGTCAAGTCGATTCCAACTCATGGAGACCTCATGTGTGTCAGAGTAGAACTGTGCTCCATAGGGTTTTCAATGGCTGATTTTTCAGATGTAGATCACCAGGCCTTTCTTCCAAGGCATCTCTGAGTAGATTCACATCACCAACCTTTCAGTTAGTAGTTGAGTACTTAACTGTTCCCACAACCTCTTAAATACCATACTCACATTTCATTGGTCAAATCAAGTCACATGACCAAGCCTAATATCTAGGAGGAAAAAATATAATTGTCCCATGTTCTATGAAAGGAGTTGATGATGAACACAAGTAATGTCTATCACAACTATTTTAAAACTTCTGCATGAAAAAAAAAAGATTGGGTAGAAATTTACCAAAAATCTCTGGTTGATATTATGCTTCTGGATTATAATAAATGAGCTCTGGTAGTGCAGAGGTTAAAGCATTTGGCTATTAACCAAAAGGTTGGTGATTTGAACCCACCAGCTGCTCTGAAGGAGAAAGGTGTGGCAGTCTGCTTCTGTGAAGATTTACAGTGTTGGAAACCCTATGGGGCCAGTTCTACTGTGTCCTATAGGGTTGCTATGACTCAGAATCAACTCAATGCCAGTGTATTTTTAGATGGTATTCTTACACTCTTAAAAATTTTTTTAAAATTCCAAAAAGAACATTTATTACTTTAATAAGAAAGAAAAACAACAACAACAACAACATATACCTTTTCTTTTGTAAGTAAAATAAAGGTTAGGTCAGTTACCTAAGGGGTGGTGGTTGTATGCCATCGAGTCAATTTGGACTCATGGTGACCCCATGACACAGAGCAGAACTTCCCCATAGGGTTTTCTTGGCTGTAATCTTTACAGACGCTGATAGCCAGGTCTTTCTCCTGTGGAGCTTCTGAATGGGTTCAAACTGCTAAACTTTCAGCTCCTTTTTGGATGGCTAGGGTTTCAGTTAGGAGCTCTGGTAGCATAGTGGCTAAAGCACTTGACTGCTAACCAGAAGGCTGGCGGTTCAAACCCACCAGCCACTCCTCGGAAGGAAGGTTGGGCAATCCTACTTCCGTAGTGATACTGCCTCGGAAACCCAAGGAGGGGTCGCTATGAGTCGGGGCCGACTCGACGGCACATAACAACAACAACAACAAGGGTTTCAGTTAAGGAGCTCTGGTGGCATAGTGGTTAAGGCATTTGGCTGTTAACCAAAAGGTTGGTAGTTTGAATCTAATGGGCTCTCCATGGAAGAAAGATGAGGCAATCTGCTTCTGTAAAGATTTACAGGCTTGAAAACCCAAAGGGAGTTGGAATTGACTTGATGGCAGTGAGTATGGTTTGGCTTGGTTAGGGTTCCAATTGTTTAGACATGCCTAAGTTTAACCTGTTAATAAACGGAAAGCTCAAAATAAACTCAATTCTAATTTTTTTTCTTCTTCTTACTAAAGGAATGGAAGAAAGTCACCATTGTATGCAGTGAAATTCTTTTATCCAGAAAACTTTACATGTAAGATAGATATGGACGCCACAGCCATTACCCTGCAAGCTCTAGGTTCCATCTCCTGCTCTTCTTCTTGTCATTTCTGTGAAGTTTAGAGTGAAGAAATACCACACAACAGCAAGAGAAATAAAGTGGAAGGATAGTCGAGGGAAGGATCACTTGCCAATACTATCTTCCAACGAGGAGGCAAGATTGAGCTAGCCAGCTCAGCCCTGGCTGAACTTCTCTAAATCCAGGCCTTTTACAGAAGCACTTTCTCCCTGACTATGCTCAATCCCAGAGGCCTTGGCCAGAAGTTGATGCTAAATCTCAGAGGCCAAGCAGAAGTGTCCTCTGGAAATATCCTGTGGGCCAGTGGCTTCATTGTTGGCTCAGTAACCACTGACCCCACCCCTTCAGAAGCCTGGCCCATGGAATCCAGAAGCTGTCTCCCTACAGATAGAAAACAAGCATTGCCTCTGCCCCACAGACCACATCCTGGCCTGCCCTCAGGAAGGCTTCTCAAGTAATCAGGTACAATCATCAGTGACCTCCAGTAATGCAGTCTTTCCTGGGCAAATGATCCAGGAGAGCGCCATGTGAGCCCAAGAGGCTCAATTTTTCAGGTCCAGACAGCAATAAGTGGTGGAGGCCAATTCACAGTCAGAGCAGAAGTGGAGCTGGAGGGCAGATAGTCACAGATCTCAGACACTTGCAAAGGAAACGCACAGCCTCTTAGCCATCCAGACCTGGTGCAAAAGGCTTCTTCCTACACATGCATCAATGACTATCTACATCTGGTAAGCTGAATTCTCAGACATGAAGGGGAACAGGATCTTCCACCCTGATTACCAGGAGCTCACACACATATATGGTTGGTGTACTCTTGACTGTGGGCAAGAGTTTGGCTACAGCTCTTGGAGGGGCACTGGATATGGCTGGCTCTGCTCTTGGCTGAATAGCATAGACAGGGCCCAGGAGAAATTGGGTTACTTCTAGGACAGGAGGGTGTGACTTTCTGTTGGGGGTGTGGTCAGAGAAGATGTAAATGTGGGTACTAGGTTCTGACTCTATGATCTAGGAAAGGCCCTTCTGGGATTGATGTGTATTGTAATTTGTCTGCCTAGTCTGCTTGGATGGGTTTCTTAGAAGGACTCAGATGTATAAGCTTGTGTTGAGGGGCTCCTGTCAGTCCAGAGGTCCTATCTGGCCAGAATCAGGTCTTCTATTCCTGGCTTCCTCTTTGATATTCTACTTCCTATGTGTGCCACTTGACAAGTTAGGAAGGGACCAGTTCCCACATTCAACACCCTCCTTTGAGGACTGTCAAGACAGCCCACCTTCTATTCACTACCTTTGGGAGAACAATAGTGCCCAGCCCTTACCCTTGCAAGCTCTAGGATCCATCTCTTGCTCTTCTTCTGAAGTTTAGAATGAAGTTATACCATAAAATAGTAAGAGAGAGAGATAGTGGATGGGTGGCTGAGGGAAGGCCACTTGACATCAACATCTTCCAGCAATGTGGAAAGTTTGGTCTATCCAAATCAGCCCCAGCTGAACTTCCCCCAGTCCAGGCCTTCTTTCCACAGCTCTTTCTCCCTGACTGTGCTGAATCCCAGAGGTCTTGGCCAGAAGTTGGTGGTAAGTCTCAGAGGCCAAACAGCAGTGTCCTCTGGAATTGCCCTGGCCAGCGATCTGCTTCTGTAAAGGTTACAGCCAAGAAAACCCTATAGAGAAGTTCTACTCTGTGACATGGGATTGCTATGAGTCCAAATTGACTTGATGGCACACAACGACAATCTTAGGTAACTGACCTTGTCTTTATTTTACTTAGAAAAAGTATATCTTTCTATTATTATCTAGTAAACTGTTGAGAGAGTAGATAATTTCAAACTTCTTGTTTTCCAAACCCATGTCTATAAGACAAATTTCCATAAGGGAAACTGATTCAGGAGAAGATGGGAGGAGGATGTATTTAAGGGAAAATGTCTGTGGATATGGAAGAAAAGAAGGTAGTTAATGGAAGAGAGGTAGTGTCTTAAGTCAGATTCCCCAGGATAAGCCCTTGAGATGATGAAGTATTTGCATGAGATTTATTAAGGGGTGGTTGTCAGGAGAAACCGGTGAGGGAGTGGGGATAGCAGAACAGAATGTGGAAGTGGCTAAACAAATTGTAATTTTAGACTCAATCCTAGCCTTAGCCTGATCTTATGGGGAGCTCTGGAGTATAAATTACACCTTAGGGTTTGTTCTGACTTGAAGCCAGAGAGCAGAGCTCTTGTATGCCCGCCTTAGTTGGTCCTTAGATAACAGGCACTTCCAGATCTCTGAAATTGAGAGCAAGGATGATCTAGTGGCCCGAGGGAAGTCAGCTGGAGAAAGTCAGTGGTGCCGGCCATTAGGAGCAGAGCACATAGAATATGGAAGGATGCACAAAGTGATAAATGGGACCTGAGGGGACAGTGACCTCCACAATCAGGGACATCCTGAAGACAGAAATTCTAGCTCTTCAGATAACTTGTACTTCACAGATGGTGTATGGGGCTAAGTAAGAGCCTAGGGGAAAGAATTTTAATCAAGACAGAAAATGAGGCTCCTTACCAATTCCTTGCTTGACTGTACTGTTGTTGGTGGTGGGAAGAACCCAAATGGCTTTGGCCACAGAGACCTGCATCAGCTGTCTTTGGGAAGGGCTGACAGATGATTTCAAATCTATGTGGATGGCTGAAACAAAAGGTGCATCATATTGACATGTAAGGATCCTTGACACACAGTGAGGAATGAAAAATGACAATGTTTTTGAACAAAGGTTGGTACCATTATGAGGATTTACAGGTAGGAGAAAGTCCTCTGCTGCCTCTCCACATGTGCCTTCTTCTCTCATGATCTTCTTCCTTGCAATCAAGCCTGCTTGTTTGTCTCCCTCCCTCTCTTTTTCTTTTAAGTGTTGGAAGGCAATAAGGCTGAGGTTTGCTGAGGGCTGCATGAGGGGAAGCACAGGGCAAAGATTTGGAGATAGAACAGGGTTCAAATCCTGACTGTATCATTTATGAATTGGGTGAATTAACCTCCCTGACTCTCAAGTTTCTTCCATATAAAATAACCAAACCAGCTGCCAACAAGTTAATACTGCCTCATGGCAACTCGATATATATCAGAGTAGAACTGTGCTCTGTGGGGTTTTCGGTGGCTGTGACCTTTCAGAAGTAGATTGCCAGGGCTTTCTACTAAGGTGCCTGTAGGCAGATTTGAACTGCCAACCTATTTGTTAGTAGCCAAGTGTTCCTAATGCCACCCGGGGACTCCTGTGTACATAATACCATTAAAATCAAACCCGTTGCCATCAAGTCAAATTCTGACTCATAGCGACCCTATAAAACAGAGCAGAATTGCCCCTTAGGATTTCCAAGACTGTAATCTTTTTGGAAATAGACGGCCACATCTTTCTCCTGCAGAGTAGCTGGTGGATGGGTATAAACCAACCTTTTGGTTAGCAGCCAAGAGCTTTAACTACTGTGCTACTAGGGCTCCTCCACATATATAATACCAAAAATAAACCAAACTCACTGCCATTGAGTCAAATCCAACTCATAGGGACACCTGCCTGGGTTTCCGAGGCAGTATCACTATGGAAGTAGATTGCTCAACCTTCCTTCTGAGGAGTGGCTGGTGGGTTTGAACTGCCAGCCTTTTGGTCAGCAGTCAAATGCTTTAGGCACTTTGCCACCAGAGCTTCCCACATATATAATAAGGAATGATAATTCCAGACTAAGACAGACTAAGAAGAAAGACCTGGCAATCTATATCCAAAAAACCAACAGCAAAATTCCTATGGATCATAATGGTCCAATCCCTTTGTGCATGGGATCACTATGAGTTGGGAACTGACTCGATTACACTTAACAATATCTGCACCTATTAGGACTTTATACAGTTACTTCATCTAAACTACAAAATGTTGTTGTTGATGTTGATAATGAAAATGATGAGAATTCCTACCTCTCAGGACTGATGTGGGGTTAAAGAACTAAATAGAGCAAATTTACAGCACAGCAGGCTGCACCTAGCCCATCCTAAGTTCCTCTCCACAGCCCCATGTCTCCTTAAAGAGTGCCTCTTTGTACTCCTGCCACTTCTGGTCAGGTTATTTTTCATATAAATTTAGAACTCTTTGCAGTGCTCTATCTTGTGTTTTCTAACAAAAAATATTCTATTTTCCTCCCAGCCAGAGTGAGCTTATGACCACAGTTGTCTCTGGGTCAGCAGACACAGAGCCCTCTGGAGAGAAGGAGGGGAAAGGGAAGGAAGGAAAGAGGGAGGGGGAGGGAAGGAGGAAGAGAGAGATAGAGAGAGAGGGAGAGAGCAAGCACGAGAACTCATCAGGCCAGGCCAGGTGGAATAACTGTGAAGGAGAAAATGTCAAGGACCTTCTCTTTTTCCTGGCAAATGCCCTGGACCAAACTGGACCTGTTGAGTTTGTAGGACAGAAGCACAAATTGAGTCCTGCACCACATGCATTTATCTCCTTATTTTTGTCTGCAGGAATCTAGATGGGGATTAATAAGCTCACTCTAAGAGGGAAAGATACAGGGGGTGCCATTGAGTCCTTTGTCTTTACAAAAGGGTTTGAAAGGATGTATCTCTCTAACAAGTCTAATTTAATCATGGCTCAAGTTAAAGTACAGTGAATTCCAGGCTAGGAAGACTAACTGGGATGCCACAGAATATTAGATATAATTTGATTCAGTTCTGTCACTCAATAGATAAGGAAGCTGAAGATCAGAGAGGGGACTGAAGTGCCTATGGCTGTGTATCTAACTGCTGTCAGGCTGGTCCTTAGGCCAGGCCATCTGACTGCTGGGCCAGTGCTCTGGGCCAGTTTCCTACTTCCATCATTCATTTTGTGTCAATGTCATGATTTTTTGTCATATCTATGCACCATCACTACTATTAATAACATCATTTCCTTAATACTTGAATCTTTTTTAAAAAAATTCTAAATACATTTATTTTGAAGGGAAACTGCTGTAAAGGGAAAACAAGGATCATTTGCCGCAATAGAAGGCAGCCATAAAAATAAATACTATAAAACAAACCATTACAGTTAAATATTAGCAAGGTACTGGTGTGTGTGAAGAGATTGTTCACTCTCTTTGTTAAAAGGGAGATTGTAATGTTAAGATGTATTAAAACAGAATTTAAAAATTCTATAAAAATTTAAAAACTATGTTGTTGTTGTTATGTGCTGTTGAGTCAGCCCCGCCCCGACTCATAGCGACCCCTTCTTGGGTTTCCGAGGCAGTATCACTACGGAAGTAGATTGCCC
>NW_006921747.1:6341557-6358041 GCF_000298275.1 Orycteropus afer afer
ATATATATATATATATATAATCAGCCACTGAAATCCTATGCAGCACAGTCATATCTGACACACATGAGGTTGCTATGAGTCAGAATTGACTTGACAGCAACTGGTTTCTGGTTTGTAGACCATCTAAAACCATCTCTCATAATGTGAGTAGCTAACTTGATCAGAAAAAGAAAATTTGTGTGAAAGTTTCTAAGGAAATCTAATACTTTACACTATCTGTGTTAGAGTTCCATCTGTGCCACTTGCTAGCTATGAGGCCTTGTTCTGTATCTACTATTATTCCCATTTTATGAATGAGGAAACTGAGGCAGAAAGAGATTAAGTACCTTAATCTCAATCTCTCTCTCTCTTTCAACAATGGGTCTACTGCAAGTAATAATAAGGTAGTACATATAGAACCCTTAGAATAGCATTTGACACAGAGCAAACACACAATAGCATCAGATGTTACTTCAATTATCATTATTAAAATTTTAAATGTTGTTATACTCTATATCAGGGATTGAACACTTTATTTGTAAAGGGCCAGATAGTAAATAGTTTAGTTTTTGCGGTCTATGTGGCCCCTGTTGTAAATGAATGGGCTGGGCTGGGTTTCCATAAAACATTACTTATAAAAATAGGCAACAAGACAGAATTGGCCTACAGGCTGTAGTTTACCTTACAGCATGGAAAACAATAGCAGGGCAAATGCTCTGTAGACTTTGCAGACTACCTATTTATGTGAGGCAGAGTCAAATCTCACACCTAAGCTCAAACCTCAACTTCTGAATCAATCATACACACCTCAAATGTAGGTTCTATCCCAGAAACTCTAGTCTTACCACGTGACGTTTCCTTTACTATTTGCCAAATGGCCATGGGATTAAACAGCTCCAGAACTTGAGGCAAAATTGAGGTTAAAAGCATGGGTTTGGTAGTTAGAACAATTTGGGTTTGCCACTCACTCTGCAAGAGGTATTATTTCCTTTTTATACATGAGGAAATTGCAGCTCAGCAGATAGGATAATTTGCCCAATGTGCCACAGCCAGCAAGCTGACATCAATTCCATAAACATGAAATTTGGTTAAATCTCGAAAGCCCAAGGCCAGTTGCATGTCATCATGATGGTTCCTTTTCCCATTTCTAATTTCCATGATAAAGAAAGAGAGAGCCTGAAAATGACTGATTTAGATCTGGACATAATGCTGATCCCTTGGAACACAATTTTGACCCAAGAAGGCAGTCCTCAGAGAGACTACATGATATTGCGAAAATTACAGTGACCAGAACTTTGAAGATCTTCTTCTGCCCTAAACTGGTGAAGCCTACTTGTGTATCTGGGCACATCTTCTCATTTCTTTGTACCTCACTTTTCCCAAATGTAATAATAAGAGGAAACATTTGTTGAGTATATACAAAGGGCACAGTGCTCTCCAATAATTTTGTCTCATTTTATCCTCACAGCAACCCTGACATTTTTATCCCTGTTGTTTGTATGAGAAAGGTGAGTCTCAGAAAGGTCATTAAAATTGCTCAAGCTCAGAGCTAGTAAGTGGTGCAACTAGGATCTGAAGACTATTAGGTCTGATTACAACCCCAAGTTATAAGCCCAACACAAAGATTTCTCAAAAGAGTTTATGTTCCTTCCAAGGTGAGTCTACAAATAAGGAAGCTGTACATGAATGTTCTGTAATTCTAGAATGATAGGTAACTCATGCTGAACTCACTCTGTGCTTGGCACTGTGCAAAGCCAGTCCATACAAACAACTCTGTGAACTGGAGGCTAATAGTGTTCTCTTTCCACAGATCTGGACACTGAGGCATATAGATCTGAATAACTTTACCAAGATCACTCAGCTAGTAAGAAGCAAGGCTATGGTCTGAATCTAAGTCAAACTTAGCTCAAAGACCATGCTCTAAATGTTGTTGTTGTTGTTGTTAAGTGCCGTCGAGTCGTTTCCGACTCACAGCGACCCCATGCATAGCAGAACGAAACACTGCCTGATCCCGTGCCAGCCCCACAATCCCTGCTATACTTGAGCCCATCATCGCAGCCACCATGTCAATCCATCTCGTTGAAGGCCTCCCCTCTTTCGTCGACCCTCCACCCTACCAAGCATGACATCCTTCTCCAGGGAATGGTCCCTTCTGACAACATGACCAAAATAGGTGAGACGAAGTCTGGCCATTCTTGCTTCCAAGGAGCATTCTGGCTGCACTTCCTCCAGGACAGATCTGTTAGTTCTTTTAGCAGTCCATGGTACTTTCAGCATTCTTCGCCAGCACCACAACTCAAAAGCATCAACTCTTCTTCGGTCTTCCTTATGCTCTAAATAGCGTGACCATATACTTATTATCCAAAGCAGGACACGTTGAGAGCAAAAGGGCACTATTAATCATTATGGTAGCAGGCACAAACCAGGATGTGATGTGACCTCAACACTTAACCTCTGTGTGCCTCTACATTTAATTCTCCCCATCCCTCAGGACCACTGTCAATCATGGCACCATGGAGAGGAAATCTATTACAGCTGGCACGCCACTGTTTTTATTATTGCAAGTAACACTTATATTGATTTTAGGTAACATTTTAGAAACAGGTAAAGTCCTATAGAAACAAGGCATTTGGGATTTGGTGCTTGAAACTTTTAGGAAATAGTGAATTTAATTGCCTCTGGAGTTGCTACAAGAAGCAGTAAGAGAGCAGCAGGTACCTTTCCCACCTTTCCTTCACCCTCTGATTTGGGTGCTGGGTGAAAAGGAGAGATGGATTAAAGGAGGGTTCCAAGGAAATGGAGATAAATGACTTTACACTCTGGTATGATATGATTGAAAGATTTCTTAGATCAGGAAAAAAGAGACCAGAACATTACCAGATATTGCTTGTAACTACATGAAATATCTAGTATTGCTAGTGTCAGTATCTAGTGGGCTAGTATCAGTGTGAGCAATGCCAGTGCCTATACCCACCACACACTTGGAAGGGCCTTGGGAAGGAACTTCTGTTTCAGGATTTCCAGAATTCTGTCAAAATTCCTTTATCCCTTTGGTAAAGTTTCATTCCTCTAGGAAACCAGTTTAAAAGTAAACAACCATACACACCAGTTTGAGTCCATTTACAGTCCTAATTATCCAGCAGCTTTTCACTTAGATTTTCTCTTGAATTTTATAGTTGGCTGAGACACAGGAAAGGTAAGGTTTGACAGAGAAATGGGCAAAGGCAAGCTTCAGGACATAGATTTTTGCCCAAGGAGAGTATCTTTGTGTGGGGTCCTGGATAGGCAGGAGGCAGTAAAAGGCTTTGGGGCCTAAGTGGTGCCCAGTGGAGCAAGAGCACTGGAGCAGAAGATGGGACTAGGAAAGCCAAGTCTACCACTGCAGCCTTGACTGTGCCAAGAAGCAGGGCCAATAATCCTGTGGAGAGTGGTGGATTGTGGGAGTCAGAGCACTACAGTGCAAAGAAGACCGGAAGCCAGGACCCTGGGGTTCTGGGCTGGCTCAGCTAATGTGAGACTGTGGGCTAGCTAATCATCTTGTGATGCCTCATCTACTAAGCATGAAGCTTGGCTGGAAATGAAATAATCTCTAAGGTCTTTTTCAGCTTTAATACCAAATGCAATTCTAGACCTTGTCACTAAGTGAATCTTGCTGTGTCTAAGTGGGTGGCTTAGAGCTAAGAGGCTGTTGACTGGAGAGCAGGTGTGACCCAAGCTACAAGCTTTCCCCTTCCACATTATCCTTTTTCCTCACCTTAATTCTCTTGATGACCAAGGGAGCTTTTAACTCTTTTGTCTTATTTCCCCTTTTCAATCTATGGAAAGGAGGCAGGAAAGAAGGGGTATCAAAGGGGAGGGCAAAAGTTTCTGAACGTCTGTATCTCAGGCTCTCCCCTTGGTGAGATCAGGAATTGGCTAAGAGGGAACTGAGAAGGAAAAAAATCAAGATTCTGGACTACCAATTGCAGCAAAGATAAAATTGTATCTGGGAGATGCCTAGACTGACCACACAAAGTCTAAGTAAACACATTGGGTAACCTTGGCCAAGATGTTTAATCACTCGTTGCTTGTTTTTTTTTTTTAATCTTTAATGGGCAAGGAGGAGTAAACTATTGTTTAATGAACATCTATTCTGACAGGAACTGGGCTGGATGCTTAAATGCTATCTTGTTTAAGCCTCACAACAACCCTTCAAGGGAAATATTACCTTCATTCTACAGAGGAAGAAACAACAACTAAAAGAAGATAAATCACTTGGCTAAGTGCATGGAGCTCAGAAGTAACAGATCTGGGATGCACATGCCAGACCCATCTGATCCTAAAGCCAAGTCTGGTCTACCACATCGTGCCATCATTTTACAAAGGAAGCAGATTTCACTATCGCTGTAATTTATTCAATGGGCACTGATGGGGGAGGAGGAGAACTAGGGTAGATTAATGGGTCTAAATCTTATCATTCATTAGGTTGTCATTGGGGCAATATTTTTAACCTTCTGGACCTTAGTTTCCTCATCTATATAATGAAGGATTAGAATAGCTCTTACACTTATGTTTATTGTAAGAATTAAATGAGACTAAATATGGAATGGGGTTACAAATCATGGTGACTGCTCCAAACTTTTAACTATTATTAATATTAATTTGTATGCAAAACACATGCAAATAAACTTGTGGCTCCCCTGAGTTTTACAGCTGAGGGGTTCTGATAATTCCCTGCTGGCTTCCAGTGTGGTTTGTAAAAGGTAAGAAATCATCCTCTCCATCATCAGAACAACTGCTGACATTTGGATGGTTCACAAAGAGCTTTCTCAATATCCATCATTTGATCAGCACAACTGACCCATGAGTTAGGGAGTGCAGCAGATATGTCATCCACTTTTTATAGGTAAGACTTGAGTCACACAGTTGAACGGGGCACTGAGCCTTTTATTTATTCCCAAGCCCAGAGATTTTATCTACTGTGGCATAGAGAATGAGAATGGGTGAGTTTTAAAGAGAATGGGTTCCATTCTCTTGGAGCCTTCAGATGTATAAATGTATATATGGATAGATAGATAGATAGAAGATTATATTTAAATGAGGAAAGGGCAAAGAGTGGCCCTGGAACATGCCAGATGCTGGAAAAGAAGCACTCAAGCTTGGTTCCTCTCCTGTCCCTTCTGGAATTTTTGGGAACTCAGCTTCTAGACTAGAACTTAGAGTGTTACAACCACATTTTATCCAATCCAGACCTTGTGCTCTGTCTACTTGTATCTGGCCAAGTTCATTCCTTACCCTCAGTTTCACCTTAGGAACCACATCCATCAAACCCTTTTGGAAATTTGTTGAAATCAGCTTCAAACCAGTTTTTTTCTGGTTCAGTCATGGCTGATGAAGCAAAACTAGAATTGACCTGAATTTTTAAAATGTGGGTGTACTGGAATGATAACTGGAATATGAAAAATTATGGATTGGCAACCTGTTAGAAATTTATCTCCCTCTTAGAAAACAAGGGCAGCATGTACATTGCATAGCAACTGGCAAATCTCTTGGCCAGCAGAGTTGGAAACAACGGTGCCCTATTCAAAGATGGCAGCTGACCACATAGCTTTGAATGTGTGTCAATCTCTACAGTCCTGGCGATAATCCAATCTCCTATATCAGGCTCCTGAGAGGGCTCAGTATGCTTCTTCCAAGTCTCTCATACCAGGGCTTTGGCCCATAATTTTTCCCATTCCAGTTATTGTTCCCACACACCCACCATTTACAAATTTGTGTCTGTTTCAATTTTGCTGTGTAGGTCATGACTGAACGAGTTCAAAGCAGTCTGAAGCCCTGGTTGAAATGCTTCCACTGTGATAAGTTTCTTTCCAAAAGCTTACTGAATAAGAGCTGCAGCTGATATTCAGGAGAGGCTTGGCTTGGTATGAAGGCTTTACAGGGGTTGATAAACACAATTTCCCAGTTCCAGCTGGGCCCACTTGGCTACAGAGTTGTGACCTGCTGTTTATCTCCTGAAACTCTGTGTTAGGCCAGTTGCCTGTGGAAGAAACAGCATCTGGGTGTCCTCCTACCCATTCTGTGACATGTCAGCGGCCTCTGGTGGCCATAACTAGAATTTCACACACTTTCTCTCAAGGTCTCTTGGTGGGTTTTAAGGTTTTTTCATTCTTTCAGTTTTTTTTTTATTGAAAACTATTATGTGCCAGAGGGAGCTCTGGTAGCATAGTGCCTAAGGCACTTGACTGCTAACCAGAAGGCTGGCGGTTCAAACCCACCAGCCACTCCTCGGAAGGAAGGTTGGGCAATCCTACTTCCGTAGTGATACTGCCTCGGAAATCCAAGGAGGGGGTCGCTATGAGTCGGGGGCGACTCGACGGCAAATAATAACAACAACAACATTATGTGCCAGGGGAGCTGTGCTGGCATAGTGCCTAAAGCATTTGACTGCTAACCAGAAGGCCGGCAGTTCAAACCCACCAGCCACTCCTCAGAAGGAAGATTGGGCAATCTACTCATAGAGATATCGCCTCAGAAACCCAAGAAGGGTTGGAGTCATCTCAATGATAGTGAGTATGGTTTTCTTTGGAGTTTATTGTGTGTCAGCCATAGTTGTAGACACTGTTGACATAACAGTGACCAAAACAAAGACTTTGATTTTATTGGGTTTACACTCTAGTGTGTGAGGGGTTAGGGCAGAAAATATACATATATTTTGTATGTGTGTGTGTGTGCCTGTGTGTGCATGTAAAAATAAGTTGGATGTTCATTAGCATTATGGGAAAAATAAATCAGGGAAGATGGACAGGGAAGATGATGAAAATAATTTTCAATAGGGTGGTCTGAAAAGTGTCACTGATAAGGTGACATTCAAGCAGTACCTGAAACAGATGAGGGAAGGCTACCCTGGTGGAAGAAACAGAGGGTAAAGCCTTGAAGTGAGAGGGTGTCTGGTCTGTCTTAGGAATAATGAAGCCAGCATGGCTGGTATAGCCTGAGTGAGGAAAAAGAAGTGGGAGATACTTTCTAAGAGGTAGCGAGGCCAGGTCATGGTGTATATTTGTTACTGTTGAGTCAATTCAAACTTATACTGACATTATAGGACAGAGCAGAACTGCTTCATAGGGCTTCCAAGGCTGTGATTTTTGCAAAGGCAGACTGTCACATCTTCCTCCCATGAAGCAGCTGGTGGGTTCAAACCACCGACCTTTTGGTTAGCAGCTGAGTGCTTTAATCACTGGAGCACCACTGAGAGAGAGAGAGAGAGAAAGAGAGAGAGTCCTGGTGGCACAATGGTTCAGCACTTGGCTGGTAACTAAAAGGTTGGTGGCTTGAATCCACCCATTCGCTCTGCAGAAGAAAGATCTGGTAATCTGCTCCAATAAACATTAAACCTACTGCCATCGAGTAGATTCTGACTCACAGCAACCCTGTAGTATAGAGCAGGACTGTTTCCAAACTCCTGTGAAGATTACAGCCTAGAAAACCTTACGGAGCAGTTCTACTCTGTCACTTGGGGCCATTATGAATCAAAAATATACACAATGGCATATAACAACAACAAATATATTATACACACACACACACACACACACACAAAACCAAAAAAACCAAACTCGCTGCTGTTGAGTCATTCCGACTCATAGCAACCCCTCCTTGGGTTTCTGAGGCAGTATCACTACGGAAGTAGATTGTCCAATCTTCCTTCCGAGGATACACACACACGCACACACTATACACACACACACATATATATACACACATGTGTATATGTATGTATATAGCTGTAATTTCATATATATAAGTGAAATATACATAATTGAAATAACAGCATGTTTATGTCTTTGTTGGGTAAGATCCTCCAGGGAAAAGTCAGTAGATATATTAATAATAACAAACATTCATTAAGCATATATTACTGCTGTAGGCACTGTATGAAATGTTGCACATGAGTTATTTTCCTCACATTTCCTCCTAACCACAATCCTATGAGGAGACTCCATTATTATTCCCAACATATACACGAGGGAACCAGGGTTTTAAGAAATGAATTGATGTTCCTAAAGACACACAGTCCATAACATGGGCAAGCAGAGCTTCCACTCTGGAATTGCCTCCCAAGTTAAAGTCCATAATCACTGATCTGCACAGGCAGCCACCAGCCTTCCTACATGTGGAACACCCTTTTAAAGACTTGAATTTTTGGTGCTCAGCTAGAAAGGATAAAGTGGGGCCAGGTCATGGTATATACCTGTTACTACTGAGTCCATTCAAACTTATAGTGACACTATAGGACAGAGCAGGAGCTCTGGTAGCATAGTGCCTAAGGCACTTGACTGCTAACCAGAAGCCTGGCAGTTTAAACCCACCAGCCACTCCTCGGAAGGAAGGTTGGGCAATCTACTTCCGTAGTGCTACTGCCTTGGAAACCCAAGGAGGGGTCGCTATGAGTTGGGGCTGATTTGACGGCACATAACAAAAACATAGGACAGAGCAGAACTGTCCTAATCAATGTAAAGTGACCATGACTATAGCACCATGTTATAAACATTGCCCAATGTCTAGAAAAGCTCCCACAGTTATCTCACTCTTCACTCTGTCACCCCAACACAGGGTTGCTGCTGCACTGGACTGTTTATTGCCTGAAACATCCTGGTGCTCAATGTGACCATGCTTATGGTGTTTTACAAGGCACGTGTCTCACAAACATGCTCCCTTCCTTGGTTGCTAGCCTTGATTGTAGCTGTAATCCCTACCTCTTTTTTACAGTCCCTCTTTGTACCAGGGTGCATGGCCCTGCTGTGATCATCCACATCCTCAGCAGAAGTAAAAGGAAATGGTACTTATTGATCAGAACTTGGCAACACACACCATAAAGGGCTTTGCAGGATCCTCATATGTCATGTACACCAATTAGTGTTACACTGGACTGAGATCACCATTAAGGACACATCAAGGAGAGTCACAGGATGATACAGCTGGGAGGATCCTTGGAAATAACATAGGTCAGCCAGCTTATTAACAGATGTGAAGAATAAAGACCAAGAGGGGCAAGGGCCATGCCCAAGATTACGTGGCTACTGTAGGGTCCCTATCTGTTTGGTTTACCTTGCATCTCCTGTACTTGGAACACTGCCTGATACCTGGTAGATGTTCAATTAACATTTGTTGAATGAATGCATGATTAGAACCCAATGCCTGATGAACATCTCAGGGTTCCTTCAAACAATGTTCTTATGGCTTGCTAAGATTAGAATGGACATTTGTTTATTTAAGTTGATAATTCCTTCTCTCCAGATGCTCAGGTTAACACCCACTAGCTACAGATTGATTTCATGTTGTTGAAAATGTCAGGACTCTTGGAGGTTTAGCCGGGGGTTTAGCATTGAAGCAGAATGCTTTGTAGGTTTTTATTTACCACTTAAAAAGGATTTTCCTGTTCATTGGACATTCCTCTTAAATAAATGGCTATTATTAAATAAATGGAGATGAATTCTGGACTGGTTGGTTCCCAAGGATAAAGGCAACATTTCTAATAGTGACCATTGATTGGGCAGCTAGGGCATGCCAGACATTTGTTGAGTACTCTGCTACATTACCACCAATCTTCACAATAGAGATTAATGATACCTTTCAAGGTACTGATTATACCTGCATTGTCCAATATGGCAGCCACTACTAGTCTTGGAAAGAGTTATTTTTGGAGATCTGACATTAGCGACATGGCTTGATGAACACTTATAGCAAAAAACCAAATCCACTGCTGTCGAGTAGGCTCCAACTCATATTGACAATATAGGACAGAGGAGAACTGCTCCATAGGATTTCCAA
Organism: Orycteropus afer afer; assembly: GCF_000298275.1. Lineage (NCBI taxonomy): Eukaryota > Metazoa > Chordata > Mammalia > Tubulidentata > Orycteropodidae > Orycteropus > Orycteropus afer. The sequence continues at coordinate 6,351,347 of NW_006921747.1, forward strand.
GACTGTATGGAAGCAGATAGTAACATCTTTCTCCCATGCAGGGCTGGTGAGCCAGAACCGCTAACCATTGGTTAGTGGTTGAGCACTTTAACTACTGCACCACCAGTGCTCCTTTGATGAACATATAAAACACACTGCCATAAAGTTGATTCTGACTGATACAATCCTACAGGTCAGAGGAGAACTGCTCCATAGGGTTTCCAAGGCTGTAAATCTTTCCTGAAACAAATCGCCTCATCTTTCTCCCATGTAGTAGACCGTGGGTTCGAATGAGTTAACCATTGTGCCACCAGAGCTCCTTTGATAAACATACCAAAACCCAAACCAAATTCACTGCCATTGAGTCGTTTCTGACTCATAGTGACTCCCATGGGGTTTCCGAGGCTGTAAATCTTTACAGAGGTAGATCACCCAGTCTTCTTTCTGCAGAGAAGCTGGTGGGTTTGAACCGCTGACCTTCTGGTTAGCAATCAAATGCCTTATCCACTACACCACCAGAGCTCCTACCTGATAAACATACAGGAGGATGTTATTTTGACTTTCAAAACTTCTGGGACTTTATCTCACAGATAGCTTACAGATAAAGTCCCTCAAGTGTGCAAAGACAGATGGTCAGAAATATTTGTTGTAGAACTGTTTATAAAAGCAAGAGATTGGAAAAATCTAAAATGCTTATCAGTAAGGATTGGTTCCACTAATGGAATGTCAGAAAGCTATTAAAAAGAATGAGACAGATCTGTAGGCAATGGTATGGAAAAATATTCACAACATAGGGTCTAAGTAGCATGCTTCCATTTGTGTAAAATAAAGACAATTATGTAGAATACATATATAGAAAAGAAGGCAGGAAAGAAAGTATAATCATATGTGTGTAAAATAAAGGCAACCATGTCAAATATATACAGAAAGGAAAGAAGGAAGGGAGGAGGAAAATTTCTGGAAAGATGTATAAAATATGGTAATACACAAAGAGTGTAACTAGGGAGCTGGAGGTGGGAGGCTAAGGAAAGATTTTATTTTACCTAAAACCCTCTATATTGTTCAGATTTTTAAACAATGTGCATGTGTTAAACTTATAATTTAGAACCTAGTTATTTAAAATAATAAGAAAAATAGAGGGCATGTGACTGGTTATTAACACCATTGAAGTCTGTAAAGAGATCACACAGCAACCATGCAAGCCTATTTCTGCACTGATGCTCAGAAACCAAGAAAAAGTTGGCTCTGAGCAGAATGTACACTGATACATGCAATCTCAGATTAATAACATGCTCAGAATAGACCAGGGATAGCAGCACTGAACATATTCCAAACAGTTGGTCAAGCTGTTAGAGGAAAGATATTCCAGAGCACAAATGTGGGACAGATGGGTGGCACAAGATGCTTCCCAAAATGTTATTAAGTTTCAAAAGGATACAGAAAATTTTAATATGTCACATGAGTTCTTAATTCAGAAGGGACTTCTTTTTTCTTTTAAGGAAACATTCATTTCCCAATTCTTTCTCCTGCTTTAGTGAGATAGTATGAGCCATCATATATTAATTAAGCTATAAAACTACAGACTGATTCCAGTATTTATGGATTGCTCTCTGTGCCAGTAGTTTTAGTCCTCACAACCTAATGAGGTAGGGTTTTCACAAATAGGTAAACTGGTATTCAAAGAAGTTATGCAACTTGCTCAAGGTCACTTGGTGAGTATGTGATGGAATTGAACTTTGAACCTCCTGCCAGTTAAGCTATGTGCATCTCACCATTCCAGAGTGAGGAGGGTACCTTAGACATCAATTTTTTTTTTTTTTCTGTAGGAGAGAAAACTGAGGTCCATGGTGGGGAGAATGGACTGTGGGAAGTAAAAACAGTTTGCAGTAAACTACTACTAACTGAAAGGTTGGTGGTTTGTACCTACACAGAGGCACTGCAGAAGAAAAGCCTGGTGATCTGCTTCCATAAAGATTATAGCCAAGAAAACCGTATGGAACACAGTTCTATTCTGTAATACATGAGGTTGCTATGAGTTGGAACTGGCTCTATAGCAAAGGGCTTGGTTTTGGTTTATAGAAGAGACCTGCCCAAGGCTGAGGTACAGATAGTGGATGAAGCAGGTCTGCTTTCTTTCCCAAGTTCATGTTCTCTCCCTAACAAAGTTCACCTTAGGTCTTGGGTATAAAGCAGGTATTTCAGACAATGCTGGGCTGAATTAAATTGAGACTCATACACATAAAATATTTTAATAAGGATCTGAATGAGCTTCCTTTCTGAAACCTGCACTTCCCAAACCTGAATACCCACTTCTCAATTTTTGCCCTATCCATAATACCACTGAGCACCACCTGCCAATTCCACAGTCTGTGGAAAGTGGGTAACTATGGCACCATCCCCTTCAAATTTATCTATAGCAAAAATGTGCATGAAAGCACATTTACTGGTTACTTAATTTTCTTCTAACAAATATTTTGAGGTGTGACACAGACCATGTAACTCTCCTCCTTAAAAGTACTTAATTTGTTCTTAGAATGAAGACTAACTTTCCAGCCTAAGCCTATGGGGGCTCTGCCATTTGGATCCTGCTGACTCTGCAGCATCACTGGGGGCCTTGCTGTTTTTCTGTCTGCACAAATATACCTGGGATTTCACTTTTTATAGTCTTTGCACATGCTTTTCCATCTACTTGGAAAATTCTTCCTTTGAGTAACTCTTTTGTAGGAATCAGCTTAAAGGTCACTTCTTTGGCAAGGCCTTCCCTTAACCTCTGGTTAGGCTTTTGGGAATCACTTGTGCTTACTTCATCACTGCCTTGTTTTCCTTAACAGGTTGTGGGCTCCAGGAGGGCAGGGACCACTTCTATCCTGTTTACTACCCTTTATATCGTCCTTAGCAGTCTGCCTGCATGAGCTAGAAGCCCTTCTAATGCTTGTTGATTAAATAAGTAAGAAAAGAGAGAAAGAGAGAAAGCAAAACCTATACAACACACGTAAGAGCTCTTAGAAAGCAGAACAATTCTACATAACCATGATGCCAGGGTTTATCACTATTTTAAACCCAGATATAATAACATATACTTATTATGATATCCTTAAGTTATTGACAAAAGGATTTGTTCAGGGTGCTGCCCAAGAAGGCAGCACTGAAATGCATTTCAAAACTATTGCCATTAAAATGGTCAAATTTGAAAAGTCTTCTTACAATGGGAACAATACTATATGGAAAAAAAAAAAAAAAACACAACAAAACAAAACAGCTAGCAACATAACTATTGAATAAACAAAGTGTTATTCACTTCATTCACCACATAAACATGTGTTATTCTACTTCGAATTCATGTAAGCTGTGTTTACAAATTTTTATATTGCAAATAGATACATTTTGCCAGGCAATGAAACAAATGAATTCCTTTTTCCATCAGCCTGTGATAGCCACTTTCAAATGGCTCATTCATCATTCACTCCAATATTTTTCTCATGTTGTTTGGTGTTGTACAGTAGGTTCTGATTCGTAACAACCTCATGTACGACAGAACGAAACATTGCCCAGTCCTGCTCCAACCTCACAACCATTGCTAATTTTGAGCCCATTGTTGCAGCCATGTGTCGAACCATTTCTTTGAGGTTCTTCCCCCTTTTCACTGACCTTTTACTTTACCAAACATGATGTCCTTTTCCTGGTCTCTCCTGATAATATGTCCAAATTATGTGAGAGAAAGTCTTGCCATTCTTGCTTTCAAGGAGTACTCTGGCTGTACTTCTTCCAAGCAGATTTGTTTGTTCTTCCGGCAGTCCATGGTATATTTAATATTCTTCTTCAACATCATAATGCCAAGGCATCTTCTTAGTCTTCCTTATTTGTTGTCCAACTTTCACATGCATATATGAGGCGTTTAAAATATCATGGCTTGGGTGAGGTTCACCATAGTTCTCAAAATGATATCTTTGCTCTTTAACAAAGTCTTTTGCAACAGATTTGCCCAATGTGATGTTGTTGTTGTGTACTGTTGAGTCGGCATCACTACAGAAGTAGATTGCCCAACCTTCCTTTGGAGGAGTGGCTGGTGGGTTTGAAACACCAGCCTACCAGCTAGCAGTAGCTAGCAGTCAAGTGCCTTAGACACTATGCTACCAGAGCTCCTACCCAATGTGATACACTGTTTGATTTCTTAACTACTGATTCCCTGGATGTGCTTAGTTAAGGTTGTATGTCAACTTGGCTGGGCCTGATTAATTGGTTGGGCAGCTGAATGTAGTTATTCCCCACGGTGAGATTGGTATTTAACTCCATGGTGGAATCTACTGGAGCAGCTGAGTAGCTGCTTTAGGGATGTGGGGCTGCTTCCAGTATATAAGGAGCAAGTTTGAGGAAGGTCTCCAGCAGATGGCATGCTTGAACCCCGTATGTAGCCGAGTCATTGTTCAGCAGCCTGCCATGTTGCCCTGCCAATCCTGGAACTTTTAATGGATTTTAATTAATGGCCTGCTGTGTGAATCTAGGGGCTGGGTGAAAGCCCCTCTGACCTTGGGCATCAGCTCTGCCTCTTGCTCTCAGCCCACTGAAACTAGAAGCATCTCTTCACTCAGGCAGCTGCTACCCACTGAGGCTGACAAACCCAAGGTTGACAAGTGAAAAGGCACAGTCCTGATATTACCATACCACACAAAACAAACCAAACTCACTGCTGTCGAGTCGGATCCAACTTGGGTTTCCAAGGGGGTATCACTAGATAAGTAGATTGCCCAGCCCTCTTTCCGAGGAGTGGCTGGTGGGTTTGAACCACCAGCCTTCTGGTTAGCAGTCAAATGCCTTAGGCATTAATGCCTAGGATATTGATCTTTATGAATTTCATTTCATTTCTGACAATTTCCAATTCTCCTAGATTCATACTTCATATGTTCCATGTTTCAATTATTATTGGATGTTTGCAGTCATTTCTTCTCAATGTGAGCCATGTCACATCAGCATATGTAGGTCCTGAAAGCGTTACTTCATCCATGTCATTAAGGTTGATTCTACTTTGAGGAAGCAGTCTTTCCCTGTCATATTCAGAGAAACACACACACACACACACCCCAAAACAAAACAGCTAGCAATATATTTATTGGTGCCAGATAAAGTGTTACTCTATTTTGAATTAATGTTGGTAGCATAGTGGCTAAGACACTTGCCTGCTAACCAGACGGCTGGCGGTTCAAACCCACCAGCCACTCCTCAGAAGGAAGGCTGGGCAATCCGACTTCCGTAGTGATACTGCCTCGGAAACCCAAGGAGGGGTCGCTATGAGTCGGGACCAACTCGACGGCACATAACAACAACAACAAGCTGTATTTATGAGTCTTTATATTGCAAATGGGGACATTTCATTTCTCCTCATCTTACAGTCCCCAGAAAGTTCATGGGCAATAAAATAAATGAATTTTTTTTTTTCCATTATCCTGACATTGCCACTTTCAAATGGCTCCTTGCCCTTATACTCCAATATCTTTTCCATATTAAGTGACAAAGGCTTCAATTTTATCTTAACCCCCTCCTTTGTTTTGCAGAAGACACAAATAATATATTATCTCCATAAGGTAAGGAGTTAAATCAAGGCAAAGATGCTAAATGATTTAAGTTTACACAAATAATTAGCATTCACCCATCCATCTATATCAATGATACAACAAGTATTTAATGATTGCCAACTTGGTGGCACACTCTGTTTTAGGTGCTGGGAATACAACATGAAATAAGATGGACAAAGTCCCTGTTTCTTGGAGCCAATGTGCTACGCAGAGGAGACAGATAATAAGCAAGTAATCAAATAAGTAAAATTAATGTCAAATAGTAAGAAATGCTGTGAAAATAAAAAAGAAATGAAATGAGTTTTTTAACCCTGATGCCAACTCCAATCCTGGGAGTAATTATATTAAAGGTCAGGGAAGCCTCTCTGAAATGATGGCTGAATGCAAAGAAGATAGTGAAAGGGAACATCAGGGGGAAGGTAATTCTTGAGAGAAAGACTAGAACAGTAAGACCAAAAGTTCTAAGGTAGGAGCTGCCTTGGTGTGTTAGAGGAACAATAAGGAGGCCAGGTTGGCTTGGACATAAGGAGAAAGGGGGAGAATTGAAGCAATGAGCTCAGAGACACAGGAAGGAGCAAGAACATATGGGATCTTGTAGGTCATGGTGAAAAAAACAAAAACAAAACTCAACTGCCGTCAAGTCCAGCTTGTGGAGATCCCATGTATATCTGAGTAGAACTGTACTCCATTGATTTTTCTTTTTCTGTTTTTATTTTTCCAATTTGTAATTGTGTACCATCACAAAAAATTGAATCAGGACTTTCATTCTATATGTACACAGCTGATTATAAGTTTTTTTTTTTTTTTTTCATCCAAGTTAATATGTCTACTCTCTAGTTAGTGGTTTACCTTCCCTTCCTCACCCACACCCTGGTAACCATCAAGGATTTTTTTTTTTGTGACTCTTTTCTTGATTTTTTACAATAGTGGTTTCATACAATGTTTGTCCTTTTGTGATTGACTAATTTCACTCATTGGGTTTTCAAGGGCTTATTTTTTGGAAGTAGATCATCAAGCCTTTCTTCCAAGATGGATCTGAGTAGACTCAAAACTCCAACCTTTAGATTAGCAGCTAAGCATGTTAACCATTTGTATTACTCAGGGACTCCAGGTCATAGCAAAGAGTATAGATTTTCATCTAGTGAG
>NW_006921747.1:6365080-6366119 GCF_000298275.1 Orycteropus afer afer
TAACAACAACAACGATTAATGATTGTGAGCAATTTCTCATGTGTTTGTTGGCTGCTTGTATATCTTCTTTGGTAAAGTGTCTGTTCAAGTCTTTTGCCCATTTGTGAATTGGGTGGTCCTTTTGGTGTTGAGGTGTTGAAGTTTTCTGTAGATTTTGGAGATAAGTCCTTTGTCAGATATGTCATAAGCAAATATTTTATCCCAATCTGTAGGTTCTCTTTTTACCCTTTTGACGAAATCTTTGATGCTCACAAGAATTTAATTTTTAAAAGGTCTCAGTCATCTAGCTTCTCTTCTGTCTCCTGCACATTTTGGGTTATGTTTGACAATCTATTTATGCCATAAATTAGGGGTCCAAAATTTGGCCCTATTTTATCTTTGATGAATTTTATAGTTTTGGGTTTTACATTTAAGTCTTTGATCCAGTTTGAGCTTGAGTTTTCTTCCTTTTTAATGACCGTTTGCTTTTGTCATGTATTATGTTCTTGATGTCATCCCACAGTTTGTCTGGTCTTTGGTCACTGGTGTTCAATGTTTCAAATGTATTCTTCAGGTGGTCTCTAAATTCAGGTGGGATATAATGACGATCATATTTGGGCTCTTGTGAACTTATTTAAATTTTCTTTAGCTTCTACTTGAATTTGCATATAAGCAATTGATGGTCTGTTCCACAGTCAGTTCCTGACCTTGTTTTGACTGAAGATATTGAGTTTCTCCATCACTTCTTTCCACCGATGTAGATGATCTGATTCATATGTATTTCACCTGGCAAGGCCCACATGTATAGCTGCAATTTATGTTTCTGAAAAAAGTCATTTGCAATGAATAAGTTGTTGGTTTTGCAAAATTCTATCATGTGATCTCTGGTGTTATTTCTATCACCAAGGCCATATTTTCAAAGTCCCTTTGATTCTTCTTCTTTTTTTTCCCCCCAACTTTCACATTCCATTCACCAATAATTATCAATACATCTTGAATGCCTGTTTGGTCAATTTCAGACTGCAGAAGTTGGTAAAAAATATTCAGTTTCTTCATCTTC
>NW_006921747.1:6366879-6397529 GCF_000298275.1 Orycteropus afer afer
TCCAGTCTCACAGTAACACACAAGTCACCACAGTATGACAAACTGACAGATGAGTGGTGGATCTATATCTATCTATCTATATAGAGAAATCTATCTCAAGGAAATGGCTGACAGTTATAGAGGCTGGTAAATGCAGAGTCTGTGGGTCAAATGTCAAGCTGGAGGCTTCTCCTGACTTACACAGCTGCAGGGGCCAAGGGACCTAAGATGAGCACGTAGTATAACATGGTCCTGGCTTAGGAGGCTGATGAGTCCAAGACTGGCAGGTAAAATTGTTGGCTCTCAGACTATGAAGGCAGCAATCCCAAAATCAACAGCCAATACAGCAGGCTACTGTTTCAACTCCAGGTACCAGGTACCAGAGATAAGGAGCCAGATGCAGGAGCCAGATCCAGCAGAAAGCCAGAGATCTTTGCATATATATTAGAAGCAGATCACACCCCAAAGGAAACTCCCTTTCCACTGATTGACTGCTCATAGCAGATCTCATTGTGGGGGACAACTATATAACTGCTAAACCACTTGGAATCCTGGCCCAGCCAAGTTAACACATACCCTTAGCCATCATAAATGGTGTCTGCAGAAGTAGAGTTGTGGAGGAATTGGACAGATTTATTTTCAAGTGAGACAACAGGACTTGCTGATTTATTGGAACACAGGGAGTGAGGCAAATAGAGAAGTCAAGGATGATGCAGGTTTTTGGTTTGAACCAATGAGTCATGTGTGCAGAAGAAATGGATACATTCTTATCAGGGAAGGAATAAAAAAATTGTTTTGAATACATTAATTTTGAAATGCCTATTAGAGATGCCTGACCAAGTGGAGATGCCAAGTAGAGAGGCATTAGACCCACAGTCTAGAGGGGGAGAATTTAAAGCTGGAAATATACTTTTGGGAGTCATCAGTGTGACAATGGTATTGAAAACTTTGGCAGTGGGTGATGTCACCAAGGAAGAGAGTGCTGTTGGAGAAAAGGTAGCCACACTTCCTAAAACCTCATCCCCAGCTTCCACAGTGACCAATAATTTTGATTATATACAATAGCTTCTACTTGTTCATTGAATTCAACAGATATATATTGGCTCTTCTGTATGAAAGGTATTACCCTAAGCAATAAGGGGCTGCAAAGAAAGGTGACTAATACATGATGGCATCCCTCAAGTTGCTCACAACTAAGAAGAGAGCAACTATAATATAAAAGGCAGAATATGTTAAGATATTTCCAACAGAGTAGAGGGTATCCTCAAAAGATAGATTTGGGAAGACAGGCTGGGAGTAGATCATGGAGAGTCAAGGAATTAGTTTTTTTCTTCTGCTCAGGCAACATAGCATCTTTGAAGATTTCTAAATTCTATGAGCAGATGAACACCTTCCCTTCCCCATCCACAGCCTATTTCTCCTCTGACTAGCTTAAATCTCTCAATCCACAAAGTATTGCCTACCCTCTGCCCCCACTCACTTTTCATCTTTAAGTTATTCTGCATTTATTTATCTAGGACTAATTTAGCACTTGATTGTAGTCTCTTTTTCAGAAGGTTTATTGTAAGAACTCCTTACTTTTTAGACTGCTCTATAAATTCCTTCTAAACAGGATGGGTGACTTAAATCCAAAGTCCCTGACTCTGAACTGGGAACATCAGAACCCTCAAATAATGCCCATTGCTTCAAGTATTACTTCTTCAGACTCTTTTGTTCCAGGCTCTCATAGAATCATTTCCTTTAGTATACTAATGTTTTTAATTGCACTCACTCCTCATTTATCCACATGGTTAGGTTGCAAAGACCAGGTCATTATGTGAAAATCGGTGTTTGTGAAAATGGAACATGACCACATCAGATCACAAGGTGGTATAGTGCCTAAGCATTTGACTGCTAACTAGAAGGCTGGTGGTTCAAACCCACCAGCCACTCTTCGGAAACCCAAGGAGGGGTCTCTATGAGTCAGATCTGACTCGATGGCAGTGAGTTTTTTTTTGTTTTATTTTGTTTTTGGTTATATCATTACATAACTGTCAAACCACTCAGAATCATGGCCCAGCCAAGTTGACACATAACTTTAACTATTACAGCCAGGGTTACTCTCATCTTGCACCTCAGTGCTCATCACCGCCAGATCATTGTTAAGGTAGGACAGATTTTTTACTACATCGTAAATGTAAAATGTTGAATAAGATAATAAGGGAGTAGGTGTATACACCCTGTGTAATTTAATCTGTCTTCCTTGTAGGCTGTAAGTTCACAAAGAGCAGGCATCATATTCTGGTTTTCCTCATGGTAGGTCACACAGTTTGTGTCGAAAAACTGGATGAACAGGCATGGACGTACGTGTTTGAAGGGCCAAAAGACTGAGTGGAGAGCCCTCTGAGATGAATAGTCTAAGGAATGGTGAAACTGTCTGCCTGTAGTTTCTGAAAGACCAATGAAATTCACTTGGCCAAACCACCCCACAGAAGGTGTTCCTCCTGATGAACTTCTTTTCTGCTTAGGGGCAAGCTACCTCTCAGAGGGTGGCATTTCTCTCAGAAGGAGCCCCTCAGAGGCTGATTTATCACTAATCAGGACACTTGAGTCCACCTTTTCACACAGCTGAGTGGAGGTAGAACAGTGTTCCCAACTGTCAGTAAGAGTAAATGCACTGTTAGCAGCCTTGGATCCTCCAGGCAGATGGAGCAACATATGCTTATTTACATGTATGTTTCCTGATCAATAGGTTTCAGTCAAAACATGACCAAGAACATGATTGGGAGTTGAGGGATTCTAAAAGAGTTCAATTCCTTAAAGGAAATTAGCACAATCATTTTTCAACTTTGGACAAGTTTATGAATAGAATGATCAAATTTTTCCTGAAATATATAAATCTCCTCTTCCAAGTTAGGTACTTCTAGTATTTCTTCTAAGAAATGCATTTCTGGGACCAGCCAAATATAGCTTCAAAATGTTTTAACCATATTTCTGGCCTCTGTCTGCTTCTTTGTCTCCACTAACTCCCACACAGCCTTTCTATTTCTCCAAAAGGTCAACACTGCTATCTCTTAGGGCCTTTGCCTCTGCCTGAGTGTTCCTCATCATCTGAGTCCCAGCACAATGCCCTCTTTGGAAAGGACTTCCTGACCCTCAATTAAAGATACACATTGTTCTATCACTATGCCCTGGCTCCCTGAAGAGTGCTTGGTGCATAGCAGTTGATCAGTAAATATGTTAATGAATAAACAGGTTAAGATAAGCAAGTAACACTACAGCAGAATCCTGTAACTTGTCTGTTGTTTGAACCACATTTATTGGAGACAATGTAAGTGACACTTTGAAGATTTAGCCTAAGATTTATTGCTTCGGATTTATGCATGTGAGTGAGTATCTTTATCCCCTATAGAACCGTATTTGCTTCTGCAATTCATGTGAAGATGACCTGGTCATACATTACCAGTTGCCTACAGTCTCCATTCTTCTTTCTTAATAACAGAACCCAAACGTGGGGACAATGTGTCTGGTTAATTTCCCCAGGTTTTCTTACAACCACAGCAGGAGCTATGCAGCGTAGTTCTGGTTCCTGAGAAGCAGAAGTCAGGTGAGGGTTTAGTAAAGCTATTACTTTCTTGATAAAAAGGTAGACTCAACTGCTATCTGTCTTTTGTCCTTTGACCTATCCTTCTCCCTGCCTGGAATGTAGCCATGCTGGAGGTGAATGAGTTGTCCTGTGTAGCTGTCAGTGCTCTGCCTATACCTCTTGGCACTCAACAGTCCTATATTCACCACAGGTTTCTTCCTGTCACTCCTGTGACTCTCTGCCTGGGAGCTTTCACTGGCTGCTGGAGCATGCTCCGCCCATATGTGGAAGACTGGAAATGTGAATGAGTTAATGGCTCTGAAAGGAACCCTCAACTAATGATAGGAGTTGGTAGATAAATACCCCTGCTTCTTGGACCTTCCAAGGGGCAACTCAGTTATGACTTACATTGCCTTCCTAAAGTACCAGTGGGGCTGAGCACAAGTTACTCACAGCAGCAACTCATTTATATGCATTCTATACTGGCTTCTTTTTCCTGTTTCACTTCTCCACTCTTCTTCCATTGCTTCCTGATAAATTACCTGCACGTTTCCTTGTCAGGAGGACTATTTTTGGGAAAGCCAAGCTAAGACATCTTGTGACCACAATGATAAAAGCCACATGCTAAGGATGGAGAGGAATCTAGAAGGAGCTTGATGACTACCTGGATTTCTGGTTATTTGAGAAAAACAAACGCCTTATTTGGTTAAGTCACTATAATTGGGTTGCTGCAGCATAAAACCAAATGCAACTCTGAAAGAGATATGGTTAAATTTTTAGTTGACTATTAATGTAACCCATAGTCATCAGTTGGACATGACCTGCTAACAAAGCTGGTAACTGATTACTAGCTCCTTACATGTTATAGCAGTTTGCTTACATGTTCCTATATTTAATCCCCATGTTAATTATGTGAGGTAGGTGTTATCAACTCTATTTTACTCAAGCCCAGAAAGGTTAAGTCACTTGCCCATAGTTACATGGCCAGAGAATCACTACTCTTAAGTTCATGATCTTTTGCTATAGAGATGCTGTTGCTGTTAGTTGCTGTCAAATTGGTGACTCACGGCAGTCTTAGGTATAAAAGAATGAAATATTGCCTGGTCTTGCCTCATCTTCATGATCATTGGTATGTTTGAGTCCATTGTTGTAGCTATTGCAGAGAGGTAGGGTCTAGGTTTTCATTTTAAGGAGTCTGGGGCATTCAAGCCAAAGCCATACTTCTTGTTCTTTTGCCTTTCTCCCCAAGACCCTGTGCTTTTCCCACTTCCCGTCACTAGCCTTCATTCCCTGAGAACTGCAGATTTTCATTCTTACCACAGCTATGCCACCCACCTGCCAAATTTCACCACAAATTTTACACACTAATCATATGTTCTCCAAAATGTGCTAAATACTCCTATCTCTAAGCCTTTTTTCTCAACCAGTTGCCTTGGTCAAGAATGCTTTGCTTTAGAAGGAGAAATAGCTGTTTTGATCATTTGAGTCGGGGAAGGACATCCATCTTAGTATGGCGTATAATATAAAAAACATATAGATGCTCAATAAATTTTTATAAAGTTGAAATGGGTAGCCATAGTGTAATCCAAGTTGAATTCATATTTACTTGTTCAAAATCATTAATATCAAATTCTGTCACTCAAAACTGAAATATATAGAACATTTCCAATAAATTTATCCCACTGAACATTTATTACATTTGACACTTTAAAAAAATATAATGCAAATATTTATTAAAATGTTTACCATTTAAAAATCATCTGAACCATGCCAAACAATAGTCATTCATTTTTCTGAAATGTGTTAATGATAATTTGTTTAATATAACGCTGAGCATTTTCAACATTCCCGGCCTAGTTGAGAAAAGACTGTGTTCTTACTAGTGATTCAGGAAATACAATATGCTTCCATTACAACTGCTGGTATGTGGAGACAAGGCTAGCACCAGTGAATGGCTGAACTCTAGAAAATAAGCATGCAGTGCTCTGTGCTGCTCTGGGTTGCAGAAGGCAAAGCCTGATCTAGGGGTGAAACTACTCATAGTATATGAACAGGGCTAGACAGAAAGATCTCACTGTGGCTGGATGAGTGAAGGGATGTCAGTGTGCAGACATTGTTTTGACCATAAAATACAAGTGAAGTGAGGCAAAGAAGCCTGGAGCCTTCTCATACCCATTCCAGGTACTGATATTTATCAAGGTAGCAGGTAGGAAACATAAATGCTCCTAGAGTATTACTCAAAAATTAAGCCATCGTAACAGATGCAACTTTGAGGATAGGGTAATCAAACTGCCTATAAACTCAAGTGGGGTATCAACTCAAAAGATGCCTGTTTGACTGACTTCAGCTGGGAAGGAATCTAAATGATTTTACATTGTCTAAAACGTCAATTCTAGGTAAATCTGTTTCACAAAACTACTACTTCATTTCATAAGGACAATAAGGTTCATTAAATTACAATATAAAATTTATAAATGACATAATTGATTTAAATACATTTTGTTGGATAAAGGTATTTTTCACTAACTATAAAATCCAGCAAGACAAAAGGATAACTATACCAGTCATTATTAAAAAGGCTTTATACTATTTAAGTTCAAAAGGTTAAGGATTTTAGAAGATAGCATCAACTGTTAGACATATATGAAGATTTGATTAGATACAGAAATATTAAGTGTGGTTTCCTTCCTCTTGAAAAGTAGCTTTAGAAAGTAATATTAACTGATCTAAATTTTGACCTATTAATTCTGAATCAATGGCACCATAACCTATATAACCTAGAAAAAGTAAATACATTACTTTGGCCACCAAATCAAGTCACTGTTTATATAATTTATTCAGGATGTAAGGGAATAGCTTATATTTTATACAGTATTGTGCAAACTAACATTTTTTTTTCAATATTTCCCATACTTTTGAAAAGTCCTATTTCCTAGGACTTTGATCATTAAATGGGAGCTCTGGTGGCATAGTGCCTAAGGCATCTGACTGCTAACCAGAAGGCTGGAGGTTCAAACTCACCGGCCAGTCCCTGGAAGGAGGATTGGGCAATCTACTTCCGTAGAGACACTGCCTTGGAAACTCAAGGAGGGGTTGCTATGAGTCAGATCTGACTCAATGGCAGTGAGTTTTTTTTTTTTTCTTTTCGATCATTAAATATGTCTTATATGAGTTCTGAACACTAATTTCCACTGTGCGAGAATATGGAGGGTAAAACCACACTCTTTAATGTGATAAGCTACATTCTAAAAAATTATCTCAACCTGTTATAGTGAGACAGGGTTGGAGGTACTATATGAAGATCTGAGAGATATTTTCAGGGAACTCTGACAAAGGATTTTATTTTATTTTTTCAAGAGAAGTATTAAGAGAAGGAAAGTATTCTATAATCTTAAAATATGTTCAAGAGCTCCTGCTCTCATAGCCAAATGTATGAAAATAGTTTTCCTTAAAGAAACAGGTCTATGAGCCAAGCAAGCTTTGGTTAAATGATTGGTAGCTTTTGTTTGGCTCTGAAGGTTTCTATGGAAACAGCCTGAGACAGAAAAGGCAGCACTGTCATTTTTATCTGTTGTTGTAAATTGAATTCTGTCCCCCAAAATCCCACTAGGGAATGGGTTGTCTTTGTTATGTTAATGAGGCAGGATTAGTGTAAAGTGTGATGAAGGAGCCTGGTGGTGCAATGGTTAAAGTGCTATACTGCTAATCAAAAGATTGGCGGTTCAAATCCACTAGCTGCTTCTTGGGAAAAAGATGTGGCAGTCTGCTTCCATAAAGATTTACAGTCTTGAAAACCCTACAAGGCTGTTCTATAGCTATGAGTCAGAATTGAGTTGATGGCAATAGGTTAACATGCCACATACCATTATTTAATCCTATTCCAGGCAGAGACTTCTCAGAAAGACCACAAAAGCAGCCCTACTTCAGAATCCTAAATCTGAAGTACATAAAAATTAAAAGAACCTCAGTAACAAAACACCTCAGTAACAAAACACTCGGAAGGAAGGTTGGGCAATCCTACTTCCGTAGTGATACTGCCTCGGAAACCCAAGGAGGGGTCGCTATGAGTCAGGGCCGACTCGACGGCACATAACAACAACAACAACAAAAAAAAAAACACAAAACAAACAAGGGGGCATGTGATCTTGAGCACCATATTTAAGACCACAGAGGGCAGCAGTGGAGACAGGGGTCTAAAGAGGAATCCAGGTCTGGGGTTTTTCCCTGGAATAGGATCCTAAACACACAACTGACTTGTAGAACCCAGGAAGTTTAAAAAGGAAAAGCCTGAAAAATTGTATTAGCAGACATATTAAAATCCATGATTTAACAGAGACAAACAATTTGACACTGTTCCTTATTCTGCAGTTACTGAAGATATTATTCCTCAGGAACAAACTGCTCACTTTAGGAGGCCAGTTGGGAAATCACTGACAACTTCAATGAACTAAATGATGCCTCATTAAGTTAAAAAGACATGATGTACCCCCAAACAGGACCAATTTACTCATGGAAAGAAGTTTACTAATGAGCAGTTAGTTCTCTGATGTCTGCACATATAATTGAATGCTCCATAAGACAAAAGAGCTGCAAAATAATCACACATGTATGCATTATGGTATTGGTGTGGATACTGAAATTACAAAAAAGTTTCAGTTTGGTCCTTTCTATAAAAGGGGACTAAAAGTCTTAGGGAGGGTTTACTTAAAAGATAGCTGAAGAAGTTAGAGTACCAGAAACAACTTTAGATATCCATCCTCTAACACAATTTTACTGATGGGAAACTGAGGCCTCAAGAGAACTGTCAGACCTAACCAATTACAGAATCATGACTAGAAAAGAAGTCACAGGACTCTTAGTTTAGTACTTTTCCCAACATGCTTCTCTCTCAGGCTCCTTTAAACCTTAATGCATATCATTTACTCAGGCTTGGGGAAAATGACTATCAGATAGGAAAAACGCTGCATTTTTACAATGATTTTGGCAATTCATGTTCTGATGTCCTATTAACAAGGGGAAAACCCCAGTCATCTGTTGGTAAAAAAAAGGTTATTTCCTCCTAGAAATAAATTCCTTCTCTAAGACTTTTTTTTTGTTGGTACTGGCATTGCTCACATCAGGCAGTTTTCACATGCTCCATCTTTGCAGTTAGAATTAGATTCAGCAGATACCACATCGTCGGACGGGCTGAAATGACTGCTGTCTTGAGAATCAGTATCGATACTTTTGGTCTCTGACTGAAGGTGGACAGAGACCTGAACCGCTATCTCCTGGCCTTGCTCATTCAGAGAACCATCATCCGAATCTCCTCCTGGTGAATTACTCCGTCCCATCTCTGGGTTAATCACATAGATGCCACCTTGAGCATCCAAAGCAGGTCTCTCTTTAATTCTTTCTCCCATGTCATCAGGGTCATCTACTCGTACAGCTTCAAACATCTCCTCAACAAAGGCCCGGCAGTTCAGAATAAGAGGTGGCAGAGGGACACTTCTTGCCAGTTCTTCGATGTAACGAGCAAACTCCATAGTCTTAAATTGTGTGACTTTGGCAAGCTCCAGAGTCTTGGCTGAGGTGATGATGGGGATACGTTTTGCAATCTCAAAGGCTTTCTGAAGTTTCTCAGCCCCTTCAGTTCTGAAGAATTCATTGATGGCCTTCTCAGTCTTGCGAAGATGGCTACTCATCATGCACAGGCGTGTGACATTCAAGATGAGGGTGATTGTAAAGGCAATCAGGCAAACAATCATGTAGTAGACACTCATGTCTCCCGAGGTGAAGATAACGCGTAGGGTGACAGAGTAGGAGGCACGAATTGGAGAGGTGACGAAACATGTATAGAGCCCACGGTCATCAAAGGCTACGCTGGTGATATTCAGGAAGTTATCAGAAACCAACCATTTTCCACCTGGTAATTCAACAAAAATTTTTAAAAATTACAGCATAAAGAATATTATTACTAAGTATGTCAACTGCCTTACCAATACTCTACCTGTTTATGAAAGTACTTTAAATTTAACTCATGTTAGGCTCTACTATTTGTTTAAATCATGTAAGAAAAGGCAGATTCTTCTGTTCTGAGTTAGAATTTAAGTAGCCTGGAATTTAAAAAGGAAATCAAGATCTTCCTTCCTGACACTAATGATTATGATAGCTAGCTTTTTCACTGCTGGATGTGAAAAACCTTTCAGGAGAATAATGACTCAATTACTAACATTAAAAAAAAAAAAGTTTATATGTATGTGTTGTGTGTGTCTTCTACACCACCATCTCTACCTATACATTTTCACACATCAGCAGGGTATGTATCAAAAATGAAAAATAATGGTTACTTCTGGAGTGATAAGTTAGGAGTAATTTTTATTTATTTATTTTACTTAACTATTTACTAACTTTCCATAGTAAACTTGTATTACAAGAAACAAAAAATCTAGCAATTTAATGCACCTTTTCAATTACAACTGGCTATGTCTGTCATGGCTTGGGAAAGAATCATTGATGACAATCTTGACTTTCTGGCAATAACCACTGAAACAAAAGCCAAAAAATGTGTCACACAAGTCAGGGTAAATGAACAGCCTGACAAGCAAAATAAAATTGCCCTTAAGATATCTATGCTTCTGTTTTAAAACTAAGACATACTGCCTTTCTCTCATACATGAAAGCATCTTCATTCAGGAAACACATATACAAAAGTATGTTGTTGTTGTTAGGTGTCATCAAGTTGGCTCTGACTCATAGTGACTCAGTAAAGCAGAAGAAAACACAGCCCAGTCGTGTGCCATCCTCACAATCCTTGCTATACTTGAGCCTATCACCGCAGTATACAAGAGTATAAAAAGCAAGGTACACTAGCCACTTCCTTAACTCAACAGTCTTCAGAAAGTTGGTTCTATCTGCACAATTCTCATCTTTGTGGTAAATTCCCACAGTCCTCTGTGCTTTAACTATGAAAGTCACTCAAAGATGGGATGGATGAACTAACCTGGGATATGTGTGAATTCCAATAAGTACAGCTAGTGTCCCAAGGCAGACTGGGTGACTATTTGTTAAGCGCGACCTGAGTGTCTAATCTTCATAATCCCTTTTATTTTTGACAACCTATGGTTCTAGGTTATTTTCGTGGCATGTACATTAATAAGCCATCTGGATTGTGGCTATTTTTATCATCACCAAAATTTATCTAAATTCTTTACATTTAAAGAACCATCACTTCATTAATGTAAAAAAAAAAAAAAAGGGGATGAAAATAATGTAGTATGAATATAGCCATTATTCCATATGCTTCTTGGAACTTAGAGCTATGAAAAGGATATCCTATGAACTTCATAGACTCCATTATTAACCAGTGTACCACAACCACTATCTAAACTCTCTAGCTCACTTGCTGGTAATAGCTTAAAATTTATGAACCTTATACTAAACTGACATGCTCTTTAAACTCCTCTCACTTGAGATTCATAAAATTCAATACAATTTTCCAGAGCTGCTGCTGAAAGCATCAATGATAGATGTTAGTGGTTTTCAAAGCAAAGGCAAAACAGGAAAATGAAACTGCCATTCCATTTGGCATCCTAATCTACGCCTTTGTTTATGTATTAACTGTCTATATAGATCACAGTGATTGGATAATTCAAATCTTAGATGTATTTGGTCAGGATATTCTAGAGCTCAGAGAGATTAGAAGCTAGTTCAGTGGGTCCCAAATGTTGAACCCCAAATAATGTTCAAAATACATATTCTAGGCACCACTACAGAGATTCTAATTCAAGAGGTCTGTATTTTTAACAAGTTGACTATCTTTGCTAATCCATCTGATTCTGTGACACAGTAATACAGATGTCAAATGAGGATTAGAACAAAGTGTCATATAGTTTGGGTGAATGAATGTCTGAGGTGAAAAGAGGAGGGTGCTTGAAAAAGAGGCCTGGGCGAGGTAAGGAGGAAAGGAAGGGGCAGTCCTGGCCCACAGTGCCCTTTTCTATTGAGGCCATTCAACTCATGGGAACCCCATGTGTTACAGAGTAGAAGTACTCCATGGGATTTTCTTGGCTATAAACTTTACAGAAGCAGATCATCAGTTCAAACCTGCCAACTATAGGTTAGTAGTTAAGTGCAAATTGTTAGTGCCACCCAGGGATCTCAATAATTGTTCATCAGGTGAGTGACTGAGATGAGGAGATTGTGTTGTGGAAGGACAAAGAAGAGAAATGGGAATGAAGGAGGAGAGGAAAAGACAAGTAAGTTAGACAGTTTTGTTTACCTTAGCTTTTCAAATTGTTTTGACAACTAGTTTATAGGTTCACTGAGAAGTGGATGGAAGAAGAGGCTCATTATCATTTCAATGCTATTTCTTTACAACAGTGTTTCTCAAAAGTGGAGTCAAAGACCAGTTGCATAAGAATTATCCAGAGTGCTTATTATAAATAAACCAAAAATACCAAACTCACTGCTGTCAAGTCGGATCTGACTCACAGCGATCCCTCCTTGGGTTTCCGAGGCAGTATCACTACAGAAGTAGATTACCCAACCTTCCTTCCAAGGAGGCTGGTGGGTTTGAACTGAATCAGAAACTTTAGCGGGTTGTCTGGAAATCTGCATTGTGACTGATATTTCTTATGTATTGTCTCAATCATAAAAGCTACAAACTGAGAACCATGTTTTAGCATGCTCCTATTTAGGGACAGCCTCAAAGGCCACCATGACACTCACAAAGAAACCCTAGCTAGATCAGCAATTCAGACTCACCTTAACTAATCTAATGGCAAACAGAAGAGATGACTTTCTAAAATAGTGTTGTCCATTAGAAATATAATCTAAGACATAAAAGCAAGTCATGTATTTGATAAAATTTTCTAACAGGCATATTTAGAAAAAGTACAAAGAAACAGGTGGGATTAATCTTAATAATATACTTTATTTAATCTAGTATTATCATCTCAACATGTAGTCAATATTAAAAGATTACCAAATAGAGTTTTTTATATTTTATATCCATATTAAAACTTTGAATTCAGTGTGTATTTTACATTTACTTTACGTCTCAATTTCAAGTGCTTAAAAGTCACATGTTTAAATATATTGGACAGCAAAGTAAAAATTACCCCTAAGAAAAAAATTTCAGAAGGTCCTATCTTGGATCTGATAGCAAAATTCTGATTAAATAAAAATTTAGTATTTTAATCGAGCTTTTTTTTCTTATTTTTCTTTGGTTTCTTTATTCTGGAGTTACTTAAATTTAGGCCAATTTACAGCAATTCTTACTCTGTTCTAACAGTGCATTCTCTTCAATCTCTTAGTGACCAGTCAAGCTGTTCATAGAAGGCTAAAATGTTTAGGAACTCTGGTGGCACAGTGCCTAAGGCATCTGACTATTAATCCAAGGAGCAGAAGGAAGATGGGGCAGTCTACTTTTGTAAAAATTTACCACCTTGGAAATCACTATGGGTCACTATGGGTCTGAACTGACCCAATGGCAGCGAATTTGGTTTTTGGTAAAATGTTTAGTGTATATTTCTAAAGGAAATACCATCTTCTTCCTTTTCTGTTTTCCATCCTAAGAAAATAGCTGAGTATTTTTTTTTATTTCAAGAGGTTAGACTATCTTTCTAACAAAAGAAAGAAGCTTTTTCTTAAAGTGTAGCTTCTGGGGATTTCAGAATCTAATCTTTTTCCATGGTCATTTCTTTTTTGAGGTACTTTAACTCAAAAGTACCCATCAAAATTACCTTTCTAACAAAACACTGGTAAGGAAATAATATGGGTTAAGATGTGTCCACAGGTCCACAAATAGCAAAACCAAATAAAACCTGTCAAAAAGTAGATGATGGTCATGTTATAGTTATGTTTGTGTGATCTGGAAGACCGAGAGACAAAAATGCAAGAGAAACTCTCCTGTTTTCAAATTAATTAGGGTACAGAATAGAAAAAAGAGCTAGGAGGGACTATATAGCTGCTCCTTAGGGCTCTTCCAATTCTCAGAGCGGCTCAAAGTTTTCTGAACAGACTATTCCCATTTTAAAAACATCCTAAATTTTCTCTAACATTTGCAGTAACTCATTTCTAAGAGAAAAAACAAAATTCAATCATGACAAATTTACTTAGGTCTCACCCAAACATTTCTGGCCATATTTTCACATGGCCACCATACTACACCATTCATACTGGAGTCTAGTGAATGGCGCTGCTGCAAGTGGACAGTAGACAGCTGGCACTGTCGTATATAGCAGCCCTGATGTAGTGTACCTTCAGTTAACAAGGAAATCACCTCACCAAGAGGAGGGAAAACAACTCACTGTCATCACATGAACACCTTTTTTATTTATAACTATGCTTTATGATTTTCTTCTTTTGGCTAAGGAATTAAACTTGTTTAGCTTTTTCTGATAGGTTTAACACTCCAGGACTTTTAACTCCACCCCCCCCCCCTTTTTTAAATGAGTAGCTTCTTTATCATTTTTTAATTTTTTATTTTATTCCCTTCATTAAAGTTAATATATGTCTACCCTATAGTTACTAGTTTACCTTTCCTCCCCTGCTCACCACTGTAACCATCAGAGAAATTTTTTTTTTTTTTTTTTTTTGTGGAATTCTTTTCTTGTAGCACTTTAAAAATTTAAACTATTCACTTTGGTGATTCATCTTTGAGATGTCTCACACCATACAACCAAGATAGCACTAGCAGGAAATGAGTAACCTTGATTAATTATACCCTAGCACAGTTACTTCAAGGAGCCCTGGTACCATAATGGAAAAGCACTCAGTTGCTAACTGAAAGGTTGGTGGTTCAAACTCACCAGCCACTCCTTGGGAGAAAAGACCAATTGATCTGTTCTCATACAGACTTTATTTAGCCTTTAGGAAACCCTGTGGGGCAGTTCTGCTCTGTCCTATAGAGTCACTATAAGTTGGAATCAACTCAACAGCACATAACTATAGTTACCTCTGCCTCTGTCATCCAGTTGCTGTCCTCTTGAGTTGTACCAATGGACATCTTCATGGTGGCTGACTGTGAGAAGACACTCGATTGAAACACTAGCTCCCTCTTTGGCTATGATGACGCCATCATCCAAGGGTGAACCTGCTGAGAGTTCAAAGCTTGGGGGAAACGATGCATTGGAAGAATTTTGATTTGCTCCCAACGGGGCCATCTGCTTGACGTCTATATCTGCTGAAACAAAAGCAGCTGGCACAATAACACTTACCACTAAAGTGAATAAGCAACAATGTGGCTTCATGGGAAAATGGGAGAAAATCTTGTTTAGCTTTGGAGAATTCAAAAGCTTCTATACTATAACAAGATCACAGCGGGAAATTTATTGTTCGATACTGAAGTTTTCTGAAAAAGTAGTAGATCCAGGCGTATGCTGAAGTCTTCAATATTAAAAGCTGTGAGTAGAGGCCAACCTAAAAGAAATCCAGATATAAAATTTAACCAACCAAGCCTCATTATAGGGTCAAAGTGTGTATGTTCTAGAAATGAATACATATGAGATTGATTAGGATAATTGAGGTTGATATCAGGAAGGTGAATGAATGTGATCTAGACAAAACACTACCTAAAAATCTCACACAGAGTCAGGAAAAAAAGCACTCAATTGGAAAATAGCAGATTCCAGTCCTAGCTTTGCTACTAACTAGCTGTACGACCTTGGCAGTAGCATTCTCTCCGGGCTTCTGTTTTCTCATCTGTCAAATAAAGGACTGGATGAGACAATCTCCAAGGGCTCTTCCAGTTCTGAGATGTTATGATTCTATTTCACTCTGACAAATTCTATGCAACAGGGAGCCAATGTAGGCTAAAATATTTAGCTTAATGATCTTTTATTTCAACCTGCACCATCACCATCTGTTGTTATATCCATAATATAAATCAACTGGTACATCATAATCATAACCATGAAGCTCAAAATTTGAGTTAATTCAAGTGCATAGATACAGTAGATATAAATAATGCAGGGGCATTTGAAATAGGTTTTTTTTTGTTTTAATATTTTGTTTTTAATACTGCAATACATAAACTGAGTTATTTACTCCTGAGGCTTCTGAACCTCCCTCTTGGCAAGAATGTTAGTGAAAAGCATTTTCTTTTAATAGTTTCTTCAATACCAAGAAACAAAACACAGTATATTTAACAGTTTGTAAGAATACCAAATTTCCAGCCCAAAGTCTGTGTAACAGCTAAGGAATGAACTGACATCTTAAGTATCTAGTTGGTAGAAATATAAATATAAATCCACAGGAGAAGATTGTCAGATAAATTTAAAAGAAGAGCAAAATATCATGAATAAAATGCAAAATAACATTCTAATCTAAGGTCTAGGAGGTTATGATCATCTTCCTGGTAATTTGACTCACCTTTTAAATCAGTGATGCTCAAAGAAAATTTTCAACTTCTCTATCTATAAAATATGGGATAAAATGCCTACTTTTATTTCTAGTAAAGGCCCAAGATAATTAGTTTTGGAAATGACATCTACTCTCCCCTATACTTACATGAAGGCTGCTTGATTATAGAACATAAAAAGCAATAGATCATTATATTTTCTCATCAAATTTCTCAAGTCTGAATTACAATAAGTTGTAAATGCCATTTAATTTCATTAACCCTTGAAAGGATGTTTGAATGATGACAATAAATAATTTTCTAAATCTTTAAAATTTAAGGACAGGCTATTTAGAGTAAAACAAACAACATGAGACTTTGGTTATACATGATATATCTAGCACATGTTTATCTCCATTTCTTTCCAAAATTCCACTAAAATGACACTATAGGAAACAAAGAATTTGAGTATTGGAGGGAATTTTAGAAGTGATGTGATCTAACCTATTCACTTCACAATGACTTATTCCTTAAGACAATGCCATAAATTAGTTAAGGGAATCCAGATTAGAACCTACTCTCTCTTTGTAAAAGGATGGGGTAGTGGATGGAAACAATGAAAACAACATTTGCTGAAGGACTGCCATAAGCCAGGCATCATGCTGTATGTGTGTAAGTTCCTGAGTTCCTTTTCACTGTAAAATATATAACAACTGGTGGACATGATTCTGTCCTTTATTCTAGACTAGTGGTTCTTGGTGGTGACAGAATATGACTGTACTGGAAAAGTGCTCCAGGTTATTTTTCTTGTCTCCCCCGCTTTCCTCAGGTTTGGAAAAGGGATGTTTGTGGGCTCATCTAAGTATTTTCCAAACTTCATTCAATCCTTCTACTGCCATGTTTATTTATTATATCTATGTCGCATGTTATTATTCACTTATAATTCTTCTTTAAATCAGTTTACTCACATTCGTTTTAAAAATTAACTTTTATCTCTCCATTGGATAAAGGGAACTGTATACAGAAACACAACAAAAACAAAGCAGTGTTATCAACTTCTAGAGATACTGCCCATGATGAAGACACTGAGCTTTCTACAGGAAAAACAAAACAAAAACTCTCTCCAGTTCATTCTAATTCCACCTCATCTCTTATTCTGCCATCCTCTTCCTTCCAACCCTTCCCTCTTACTAAGTCTAGAACCACCATTTTAGACTAAACATATTTATTTTCATCTGTTCAAGAATATTTACAGAGCCAACCCACTATACTACAGAGACAGCTTCTTCCTTCATGCTTAGTTTGGCAGAAGATACAGACACTAAATATATACAGAATAAGTTAAAAGTTAGCCAAAGGAAAGCACAGAATGCTACAGGACCCCAACATAGGAGCTAATCTCATAGAAGAAAGACTCCCTAAGGAAACCAAAGTTTGTAGCAGGATTGAGGGATAAATAGGAATCAACAATGGAAAGGAATGTTCCAGGTAGAGGGCAGAGGACAGGGAAAAAGTAGAGGGGTCATTAGTGAGGAAGTATTCAGGAAGAAGAGCTATAAGTTGCAGAAATGA
This sequence comes from Orycteropus afer afer, assembly GCF_000298275.1. Lineage (NCBI taxonomy): Eukaryota > Metazoa > Chordata > Mammalia > Tubulidentata > Orycteropodidae > Orycteropus > Orycteropus afer. The sequence continues at coordinate 6,384,318 of NW_006921747.1, forward strand.
TACATGATGGCTGGAGAGTGTTGGGTCTGATCTCGATTCTGGAAGGGCAAAGCTTCAGATGACAACAAAACTGGAGGTGGACTTTGGAAACTGGAGTGGGAGTGTAAAGTGAGTGAAGAAGATTCTTGTCTAAGATGAAGAAGTCAAAGAACTGACAGGCTCAGGAGAGGGACAGATCACTTGTGGGGACAGTGATATCCCCTATTATCAAGGCAGTAAGGGTGGAAGAAATTGGAAACAGAAAAGGACTCGCTCTCTTTGGTTGAGATGTAGAAGCTATGGAAGAATGAATAGCCTCCACTTGAGAGGGCTGCAGGGCAAGCGGTGTCCTCACACAGTGCCTGGCACTCCTGCTTGGAATTCCTTCTTCATGTAGCTTCTCTGAGCCAAGGCTCACCCTCCTTTCAGGGCCTGGTGCTTCTTTCCACAAGGATCCAGAATACACTCCTGGATATGAATGGCTCCCTGACCACCCATAGTCCTCACCACCTGTACTACTCATCTGGCTCTGCTATACATTACTCTGTACTGCCAGGCAGTCTACCTCATCTCACCTAGGAGTCCCTTAAGCACAGGGACTATATTTTTTATTGCTATATTTCATAACTAGCATACACTCAATACATATTTATTGATGAAGATTAGTGTAAATTTGATAAAATTTGTGGTGGAGCTTTATAAAGTGAACAATGTTATACAACAGTATCATAATTATTCAAATCAACATGCATTTACTGAGCACCTACTCTTTTCTGAGACAAAAAGAGCCAATACTAACAACTTCAAAAGACCTCAATGGTATCTACATAAAGGCATTCTTCAAATGGGCCCCTAACTGCTAAAGTTTCCTTTTACCATATTGTCCTAGACAATACCAATGGGAATAAAAGATTACCAAGTCCAGAGTTTCCAAACCAGGATGAATATCACAATCCCTCGGAGAGCTTGTGACACATGTAGACTCCTGGGTCTCCACCTCAGACACAGTGATCAGATCCTCTGGGTCTGGACTTTGGCATTTATGGCTGTTCATTAGCTCCCTGGGAGTTTCTGGCAGTGGGTCTACGTACTGGCAACCAAGGCCCACTAGTATACTCCCTAGTTTCCTTTACAACATCCCTGCCTAATGGTGGTCCAGACTCTCTAATAGATCCAATGAGAGAGAACTTGTCACTCACATTTCTCTCTGGATTTCGATTATTCTGAAAGAGCATAATTGTAGGCCTCTAATAAAGGCAAAGGAGCTCTGGTGGCACAATGCCTAAGGCATCTGACTGCTAACCAGAAGGTTGGCAGTTCAAACTCACCAGCCACTCTGCAGAAGCAAGATTGGGCAATCTACCTGCATAAAGATTTACCACCTCAGAAACCCAGTGGGGGTCACTATGAGTCAGAACCTACTCGATGGCAGTGGGTTTGGTTTGTTTTGACTTGATAAAGGCAAGGTAGCAAAGAGGTTCAGAGTACCGATGCTGCAGCCAGATTTCCTGGATTTGAATCCTGACTCTAACTAGCCTTGCAACTTTTGTTAAATATTTATTCTGTGACTCAATCCCTTCATCCTTGTAATAAGGGAAATAATAGGTGGTTAAGCACTAACCTTGCCTACTGAAAGGTTGACAGTTCAAACCCACCAGTGGCTCCAGAGGAGAAAAGACCTGGAGATGTATTCCCCTAAAGAGTATACCCTAGGAAATTCTACGGGTCAGTTCTACTCTGTCCCATAGGGTCACTGAGTAGAATCAACTTGACAGCACAAAACATCATCCACACAGGACTATTCCGAGGTCTGAATGAGGTAATATATGTAAAGCACAGAGTCTAGCAATAGTGATCACTGAATAAGTTATAGTTATTATTATTGTTGATAGTTCTTTCAGATGTTGTGCTAATGTCTACACCAGATAAACCATTATTTAAAACACTTAAAAAAAATTTTTCTACTCAGATTATCATGCAATCTTTTAAAATGCAGGGGGTGGAGATAACACTATGCAATTCCAATCTTTAATTTCACTTTTTCCTTTATTGCAACTATATTCTGCAAGAATATGAATTAAATAATTACTGTAAGCTGACCTTAGATCCCAACCATGATCTGTTACATTATTTTTAAGTGTCTTGAGTTTTTGGTACAGAATCTTTGTCAGGATCTATATCTCTTTTTGAGCCCTGCCCCTACCTTTTCAGGTCCAGGAGGAAGTCAACCCACTAACTGCCTAGACTAATCAGAATTGTTGTTCTTGGAATTGAAACTCTTGTGGGTTAATGGTCATCAGAGGAAGGGAAGACATCTTAGGGCTGAGGCAGCCAGGTTTGAGCCACATACAAGGAGAAGCAGAAAGAAATGACAACAGAAGTAGTGAGAGGAAAGAGAGTAGTAGAAAAGAGAAAAGAGAAGGGAGAGGGAACAAGAACAGGAGAAGAGAAGGAGCCTCATACATGCTCCCCAGCCTCCTCACAGCATCCTTCTTCCAGGCTCCAATATAACTTCTTTTTTTGAAAAAGAACAAACATCTTTATTTGATTTTACTTAAAACTAAAAATCACCATATAAAGACTGAATGTACATGCAAGAAAGTATGTGGGGAAATGGGTAGGTAGGGGAAAAAAAAAAAAAAAAAAGCAAAAGTGACTGAACTTGTTGCTGTCACTGCTGCTACCAGGCAACCCTCCTCAGTGATCTCCAGCTCCTCTCTTCCTTACATTTGGAGTGTGGTAAGCATACTGCCTCTGTGGCCAAGATTTGCAGTTTCGGTACTGTACAGGGGAGCGCCAGTGGTGTAGTGCCTAAGGCATTTGTCTGCTAAGCAGAAGGCTGGTGGTTCAAACTTATCAGCCACTCCTTAGAAGACTGGGCAATCTACTTCCGTAGAGATACTGCCCTGGAAACCCAAGGAGGGGTTGCTGTGAGTCGAAATCGACTTGACGGCAGTGAGTTTGAGTACTGTACAGAATACATTCAACCATTAGAGGTTTAGAGACCTATAAGACAGGGCCAAGAAAAACACAAAGAACACCCTTTAACTGCTCTTAGATAAAAGGTGGCAGCAGTAGCCTGATTTCATGCCAGGAGAGCAACAACAACCACAAAAAACCAATTCCAGTGCCATCGAGTCAATTCCAATTCACAGTGACCCTTTAGGACACAGTTGAACTGTCCCATAAGGTTTCCAAGGCAGTAAATCTTTGTGGAAGCAGAATGCCCCATCTTTCTTCTGCAAAGGGGCTGGTGGGGGAGAGCAACAGGTCCTGTAATATCCTTTCATGTCTAGTCAATTAAGGCAGGCTCAGCTCAGCAACTTCAGACTCATACCATGTGCATCCTAAACACAAAAGACTTCTGATCTGAACTACTAAGTTACTAGGAGACAATCCTTTGTGGGTAAGAGGTTGCATTTGCCAGAGGAAATACTGGCAAAGGTGTGTGTCCAAGAATGTGAGAGAAGCAGAAAACAGTGAGAGTACAAATTGTGCTTGGGATCAAGGATATCCTTGACAGATCTCCTTATATTGTACTACAATATACTGTACTCCTTTCATTTTAGTTAGTGTAAGTGGGTTTCTGTTCCTTACAACAAAAACTGTATCGACTATGACCATTTTACTCATTCTAGTCTAATGACTTTCAAAACAGCTCAGCTAAATCAGGGCCCTCCATGCACAAGATAATGTACCAGGTGCTACAGGGAACTAGGACACTGTCCCAGATTCTCAGGAGTTTACAAACCATGCTGAAAGGAAGAAAAAGAAACATCTAAACATATAAAAGAGTGAGAAGTACTGAAAAGTACAATTGTGCTGTGAATGCAAAAGAGAAAGAATTTATAAACTTTAGGAGTGCAATTCATTGGTAAGTTTAGGACTTTCCATAATAATTTCATCTGCTATTCTCAACACCAGTAGTTCTGGTGGCATAGTGGCTAAAGCATTCAGCTGCTAACCAAAAAAAAGGGTTGGTGGTTTAAACCCACTAGCTGCTCCAAGGGAGATGATGACATAGTCTGATTCCATAAATATTTACAGCCTTGGAAACTTTATGGGACAGGTCTATTCTGTCCTAAAGGGTCACTATGAGTTGGAATTGACTTGATAGCAGTTGGGATTTTTGTTGTTGTTGTTCTCAACACAGCAACTGATATTTGAACAAAAGAATAAAGCTTTCAAAAAGGAGAATCAAAGTGCCACCTTCCTGTAAATAGTTATAAAAGGGCTCTACTATGCTTGTGGATGAAGTTACTCAGAAGAATATTATATTCCCTTTCTCTGACATTAAAGCAGATAAGTGTGATATTCAAGTTTATCCATCTCCTTTTTCATCATTTAGAGAGAGTAGAAGGTAAGCTTTGCTAAGATCATGAATGATCAAAAATGTAGATGATTTTACCCTAGAGGATCATTCTAAAAATTCATTAAATTATTTGAAAAAAAAAAAGAAAGAAAAGAGCTTATAGCTATCATCCATAACAGATTGTCTTGTTGCTGTTCCTGCCAACTTCTAAGAGAAGAAATATTTCCATTCTGTTCCAATTCTCAACAGAAGTAAATAAGGAAGTAATGTGGCTGATTTCCGTTCTGGTGGCTCAATATTAAGTTTGCTGAGGAAATGGCTGTTTGCAGAAATAGCTTGAGAATAACTCAAAAAGGGGGTTGGGGAACTAACGTCCAGATGGTGTGTGTGTGTATTTTGTATATATATATATATTTTTTTTTTGCTTCAATTACATTTAAATATTAGTTCTTCATTCTCCGTAATTAAATGTGTTCTGGGCAGTATTTACAGCTCATCTACTTATCTAAGTCTGTACTCTCACACTTGGAAAATGGAGGCATTATTACATGCTTGGTATAGTCAAAGTAGTGTTCTAAACTGGAAAGGGGGAGAAAAAGTAACTAAAAAGTAGATTGTTAGCACTCCTCACTCCTTTGCAAAGAACAAAAACATAAGGCTGTTCTGCTTATACTCAAACACTGTTATAGAGTTCTGTAATATTAAAAAAAAAAAAGGTTAGTAATATTCAAACAAAAGTCACCATTTTGAGGGCCATTTTCTTAAAAATTTCTAATTAAAATGGTCCTTATGCCCCCAAAAGTACCTTGGAGCCATAATGTACCTCTTAACTGGCATTTGGGTAGTCTCAGCTCAAACGTCAACATATTTTCTGGCAAAATCAAAAGTATCCATCTTTACTTTTACCCAGGATTATTTCATTTATACCTGTGATTTTTATCCTTATTGCCAGAAGCATTTTCTGCTGAATAGCTACTGGACACAAATGTTAAACACATCAATCAACACGCTTAGATTTATGATCTCCTCAGTCAAATTTTTCTTCTCCAGTCTGAAACACCTCTGAGTATTTCAAACTCAATGTGACTAAAACAGAACTCCTCACTCTCACCCTCAGATCTACTTGTCCAGCATCAACACAGATGATAGTTGTGACTCTCTAAATCACACAATCCAAATTACATAATCATCATGGATTGGTGGGTAGGGGCCTGGGCTCTGCAGCTAAGTGCCTGATCCCATCTCTGTGTGACACTGGGGGCTTGCTATGCCTTAATTTTACTTCCTGTTGAATAATAACCATTTCATAGGGTAAATGTGTGCTATTGTTATCATTAGTCTACCTCCCAGATGTTTTTCGATTAAGTTTTACTATCCTTGCTCTAAGGAGGCCTGGTGGTACAGTATTTAAGTGCTTGGCAGCTAACCTGAGAAGTTGGAGGTTCAAACCCACAGGGTCCTCCATGGGAGGTAAGCCTTAGAAATCTACTCTTATAAAGATTACAGCCTAGGAAGTCCAATGAAGCAGTTCTACTCTGTCATATAGGGTCACTATGAGTCAGAATTCACTTGATGGCACATAACACCACCTCTGCCCTAGGTCATAGTCCTTTTATCTTGCTTGGGTACCACACTATCCCTTGAATTTCTAAATGGGTCTAACTCCAATCTTACCCCTCCCGACATATCACAACTACTAACTCTCTCAGAACTGGTCTAAACACAAATCCAAGCAAGTCATGGCAATTTTAAAATCTTTCAGTGATTTCCCACTACCCCTGAGATAAATTCCAAATTCCAGTCTGGCCTTTATAATTCTTCAGGAATAGATTTAGGTGGTAGCATAGAAGAGCTAGTAGGAGACCACCAGTACCTGTTATGTGCAATAATTGCCTGCTGAAGGAATGAATGGAATTAGGAGTCAAGTCTGTCTTCAGTTGTACCTCTGTAACTAATTAGCTAGGACTTCAACTGGACACTGACTGACATCATTATCATGCTTAAAGCTTTGATTCTAGTTGTTCCTTTGCTGGAAGATTTCTGCTTCTATCAACTAATATCCTCCTGTGGAAATACTACCCACTCTATAACATTCAACCTTAATTTCACTTTATTCAAGAAGCCTTCTCACCTACACTCTCACCCCAACACTCTTAATTTTGGATCAGTTTCCTTGCTCTATCAGCTTTCTAGTATATTCAGGCTATTTTATTCTAAGACTCATCACAATTTTTCTACTTCTATCAGTTGTCTATCTGTTTAAAAGACTGTAAGCTGACAGTGTCTAAAAACCTTCTGTCCTTGGCATAAGGCCACAACTGTGGCAAGTCCTCAACATCTTGAATTCAGACACTCATCAACCTGATAGCCAGAAATGTGCTTGCTGCAAACTTTTTTCTTCTAATTTAAACTTTCCAGACAGGAATCTCAGGCAAAAAGAACAACCAGAACCAGAACTTTAAGGTAAAAGTGTAGTTGCAGCTTTGAGAGTAGAGATGATTAGCTCTAATGGAGAGATGAGAAGATAAAGAAACACAGCTTTTTAAATTTCAGCGGACAGAACACTAGATTGGAGGATTTGATCTACAACTTAAACTATGACTTTGGGACTATCAGTTAATCTGGGGTGCTTATTAAAGATGCAGATTTCATGGCTCAACTTAAGTTTACCGATTTGGCATTTCTAGGGGAGAGGCCTGGCCAGCTGCATTTTTAACATGCCTGTAGTTTTCATGACTTACAAATCAAGTCCATATTTCTTTTGATTGTCTCAACAATATTATAGTTCAGCAATTTTCCAAGTGTGGTGCATAATCCCCTGATGGGTCCCTGAGACCTTCCCAAGACTATTTTCATAATAATATTAGGACATCATTTGCCTTTTTCACTATCATACTCATACAACATGGTGCGATTTTACATGATGAGAGATACTGCGAGAGAATGAACATAGAAGTAGATATGAGAATCTTCATTAAGCCAGACATTAATGAGACTTGTAAAAAATGTAAAATACTGCCACTCTTCTCAATCATTTTTTTTGTTATAGAAAATATTTTCATAAAAATGTTAACATATAATAGACTCACTATAATTTATAAATGAATTAGTATAAAAGTTCTCAGTTTTGATTTCTAAAATAGTATGATAGATATAACCCCCAGAAACAAGGTTCTCATAAGTTTTAAAAGTGTAAAGGGATCGTAAATCCAAAACATTTGAGAACTGCTATTACTATCAATTGTGTTTTAAAAATGAGACTATTAGGACACAGAATATTAGGCTTACCAAGATTCCATACTTAAATTCCAATTTTTATGCACCTTCCCATTACAATAGAAAATCAGAAGAAAGTATCAGTAATGCACCTAAATTCTCCGACAGGTTTTTTGATAAGTGACAATTATCGTATCTACACATCAAAATGATAACTGTGCAGGCATTCTATGGAGTTGGAAGACCTAGGCTCTTCACCTTCCTCTCTCTGAGACTCAGATTTTCACTTCTGTACAATGAGAGTGTCTCTAATGTCTTTTTGGCTTTGTAAGTCTGGGCTTTATGCATTCCCAGTGCTCAAAGACAACTGAAGAAATGCATCTTTCTGATGAGGGGTTGGGAGTAATGTTAAAATTATAAATTAGAGCATGTGCTCCTTCTGCTTCTTATTGTTGTGTGCTCTGGAGTCGATTAAGACTCATAATGATCCTATTAGACATAGAACTGCCCCCACACGCGCTCCTGGGGCTTGCGAGGGCCTCTAGGCTGGCCCTTTGGCGGTGCCTCTGGAGCGCTCCAGCTCTTAACTACCCTCTTAGTCTGTTTGTTGTTCATGTCCTGACTCGCCCGACTAGAATGTCAGCTCGAGAGCAGGTCCCTGTCTCACTCTTTCATCACTGTGTCCCCAACGCCAGGGTTAGTGCCTGACAGGCTGCTTGTTGTTAGGTGCTGTCCAGTAGATTCCATTATACTGACTCTATAGGACAGAGTTGAAATTCCCCATAGCGCTTCCTAGGCTGTAACCTTGATGGCGGTAGATCGCAAGATCGTTCTCCCATGGAACCGCTTGGTGGGTTTGAACTGCCCACCTCTAGTTAGCATCCAAGCTTAACCTTTGTGCCACCGGGGCCCTTGGCTGGTAGCCAGCACTCGATAAATGTTCAATGACTGAACCTTTGGAACCCAGGCCAGACCTTTAGAACCGCAATAGGACAGCCTAGCCTCACTTACGTCGGATCCCACCCCTACCTAGGCTTGGACCCACGCTTCAGATCCCGCAGCTACTTCCCAGTTCGAACCTGCACTCACCCGACCCGCGCCGACCTCCTTCCGGCGAGGGAGCCTTCTCGATCCGGAAGTGTTTTGGGGCAGGCAAGGCTGCCTCCGCTCTGAAGGAGCACTTCCGGGACAGTAGGAGCGGCGCGGCGGTGGTGGCTGCGGCGGTGAGGGTGGAGGCCAGCTGTGTGTGGGGCTTCCCGGGAGGATACTGGAGGGACTCGGTGATCTCGGGCGGGTTGGTCGACAGAGGACTTTGGGGAGGGGTTGGAAACGGCCTGGGAATGGGCCATGGGCACCGCACGTCTGGATGCAGAGGCTCTGATAGCGCTTTGGTAACTGCAGCGTTACATTTGTGTGAGGAGTATTCGTCATTGTCAGGGTCCGAGAACTTAGTTACTAGCGCTTATTTACATCTGGTCTTCCTTTTGAGGCTTGTTCTTCTAAATGGGAAGAAGTGAGAGTACATAATTGTCCGTCTAGAGATACCATAAGATAGTAAGGTGATAGTGATGATAGTAGTAGGCTAAAGAACACAAACATGAGCGAGTATGTGCCAGTTACTGTTCCATGCTCCTCACATATCTTGTTAAGTAGATATTATTATCTCAGTTTTAGGGATGAGGAAACCAAGACAAAGATGGATTAAATAATTTCCTTACAATCACTGCTGTACTGGGTTGGAAAAAAGTCAGTCTAATTTAGCCACTAAGTTATACCACCCTCCATTTTGGGAACTGTGGTTGGGATTTTGTGCATTTTAATTTTTTAAAAAATATGACCCAGCCATTTAATTTGAATGTTCCAGTTATCTGACACTTTTCTCCTTGATTATGAAAATAAGATATGCTTACTAGAGAAAACTGGACAACTTATACAAAACATTAAATAGAGGCAGTTCCATGTTGTTTTGTCTTTCCAGCTAGATTACAAATCCTCTGAGAACAGGGATGGTACAGCCATTCTAATAATGATGCTAATTGAAATGATAATATAAACAGCCATCACCACAAAATATTCTCTTCCAGCCTAGCTCAGTGTCTGAAATATCCTAAATGCTCATTAAATCTTTCTTGCACAAATGAGAGAGTAGAGATAACCAGTATTTAATATTTCTATTATTATATAGGGAGCTCTGGTGGTGTAGTGCCTAAGGCATTTGACTGCTAACTAGAAGGCTGGTGGTTCAAACCCACCAGCCACTCCTCGGAAGGAAGGTTGGGTAGTCTACTTCTATAGTGATACTGCCTCGGAAACCCAAGGAGGGGTACTATGAGTTGAATCTGACTCTATGGCAGTGAGTTTTTCTTAAATTATTTTATAAAAATTGTATGAATTATATGTATATTATGTGAAGAGAACATATTTGTTGTTAGGTCCTGTGGAGTCGGCTCCAACTCATAGTGGCCCTGTGTACAATAGAACGAAACACCATCTGCTCCTGTGCAATCCTCACAATCCTTGCTATACTTGACTCCATCATTGCAACCACTGTGTCAACCCATCTTGTTGAGAGTCTCACCCTTTTTCCCTGATCCTCTACTTGACCAAGCATGACATCCTTCTCCAGGGAATTGTCCCTTCTGACAACATGACCAAAGTAGGTGGGATGAAGTCTGGCCATTCTTGCTTCCAAGAAGCATTCAGGCTGCCCTTTGTCCAGGACAGATTTTTTGGTTCTTCTGTCCATGGTATTTTCAGTATTCTTCACCAACACCACAATTCAAAGCATCAACTCTTCTTCAGTCTTCCTTATTCATTGTTCAGCTTTCACATGCATACAAGGTGATTGAAAATACTATCGTTTGGGTTAGGCAAACCTTAGTCTTCAAGTGACATCTTTGCTTCTTAACACTTCAAATAGGTCTTTCGCAGCAGATTTGCCCAGTGCAATACGACAACGTTTGATCTCTTGACTTCCATGAGTGTTGTTTGTGGATCCAAGTAAAATGAAATCTTTGACAACTTCAAACTTTTTTCCATTTGTCGTGATACTACTTATTGGTACAGTAGCAACATTTTCTTTATGTTGAGGTGTAATCCTTATTACAGACTATAATCTTTAATCTGCAATCTTTAATCTTCATCAGTAAGAGAGCTTAAGGGGAGTGAAAAGGAGGTTTTTTGGTTTTGTTTTTATAAATAACCTATTTATTGAACTGTTCAAAACAGTGATTTAACTTTTGGGAGAACTGTGTAATCTTTTCTGTTAGGCCCTTGGAGTGAATATGGCAGAAATTGTATCTTAAATTAGTTCTCTATTTCCAGAGCTTAGTACATAATAAGTACGCAAAAAATGTTTACATGTGAGTTAACCCACTACCATAAAGTTGATTCCAACTCATCGCCATTCTATAGGACAGAGTAGCACTTCCCCATAAGGTTTACAAGGCTATAAACTTTTACAGCAGCAGAGTGACTTACCTTTCTTCTGCTGAATGGCTGGTGGGTTTGGATCACCAACCTTTTGGTTATCAGCCACCACTAAACGACCAGGGCTCCTTGCATGTGAGTTAAATGAGTATTTCAGAGCTAGTTTATATGTCTATGGCTAGTTGTATCTGGATTTTTTTTTTTTTCCTAATGTGTTTTGAGGATGTATACAGTAATCTAGGTGTATCATGTATGCATATAGTAGGCTCCATGTTGTAGTCCATTCTAGCTTGGTGCCTCCCCACCATCTTTCTCTCTGCTGTATTAACTACTATTGGTATCTGTCTGGAGCTCTGGTGGCACAGTGGTTAAAAGCACTTCTCTGATAATCAAAAGGTTCTTGGTTCGAACCTACCAGCCTCTGTGTGGGAGAAAGATGAGGCAGTCTGCTTCTGTAAAGATATACAGCCTTGGAAACTCTATGGGGCAGTTCTACTCTGTCCTGATAGCATCACTATGAGTTGGAATTTACTTGATGACAATGGGTTTTGGTTGATATCTGTCCATATCCCATACTGTCATACCTCAGGCCTTAATTGAACTTTCCCATGTGCTCTTTCCATAGTCTTGAATTCTCTCCTCGACATCTTCATCTGTCAAAATGAAATCTCAGCTCTCACAGTTTTCACTGTTCGTTGTCCATGAATCTGATTCCCTGTTTCAAACTGGCGCAGTGGTTAAGTGCTCAGCTGTTAACTGAAAGCCTGGCAGTTCGAACCTACCAGTCACTCTATAGAAAAATGTGTCAGTCTGCTTCCCTAAAGATTATAGCACAGGAACCCCTGTGGGGCAGTTTCACACTGTACTATAGGGTAACTATGAGTTGGAATTGACTTGATGGCATCCCTTTGAGGGAGATGTTACATACTCAGATTCCTATAGTAGCTAAATATTATTGGGTGCCTTAGAGTTCATTTTGATCAATAGTGATCCATGCTACAGAGTAAAACTTGCCCCATAAGATTTTCTTGACAAATCTTTATAGAAGCAGACTGCCACATCTTTCTCCCACGGAGCTGCTGGGTGGGTTCAGACTGCCAGCTGTTATGTTGACAGCCCAGCACTTAACCGTTTGTGCCACCAGGGCCCCTCACAGAGGGTAATTAGGTTCTGTTAAATGAACGAAGTGGATTTGGGTGCAGATTGTGGGGAACTGAAGGACCTAGCAGCTATTTTACACTAGCTATTTATTATCAGACAGAGAGCCCTAGTGGCACAGTGGTGAAGCACCACGCTGCTAATTGAAAGGTTGTCAATTCAAACCCACCAGCTTTCTGCAGGAGAAAGATTTGGTAGTCTGCTTCTATAAAGATTACATCTTGCAAACCCTATAGTGCAATTTTACTCCACCCTATAGGGTTGCTGTGACTTGAAATCAACTTGATGACAATAGGTAGTTATTGGGCAGTGCAAGTAGTTAAACACTAGGCTACTAACTGAAAGACTGGTGGTTTGAATCCACCTGGCAGTGCACTGGACGAAAGTTCTTATGATCTACTTCTGAAAGATCGCAGCCATTGAAAGCGCTATGGAATGCAGTGCTACTCTGATACATGGAGTTGCCATGAGTCAAAGTTGACTCAATGGCAACTGGTTTAGTTATTAGCAAGTCATATACAGGCCCAGTGTTGCCAGATCTTTATTTTTATGTGAAATAATGATTTTTAAATGTTAGCAACTAATTTTTTAAAAAGTTTAAATATAATGTAGACCAAATAAAAATGCTTGTTGCCTGGATTTGGCATTCAGATTCCCAGTTTGTGACCATTGCTCTAAGCTAATTTCATATACAGTAAAATCTTCAAAAGCTGGAACCAGTATAATGGGGAAACTGTCAGAGAAGAAAAACTCAAATATTTTCCACTAATAAACAGGGATAGAAAAGTTTCCAAAGGCAGAAAACTTGCAAAACCTGGAAAAACAAGGCAGTCCTGGCTCTTACAGTTTTCACTGTACTTTGTCCATGAATCTGAGTCCCTGCTTCAAACTGGTACAGTGGTTGAGTGCACAGTTGTTACCTGAAAGCTTGGCAGTTTGAACCCACCAATCGCTGTACAGGAGAAAAATATGGCCATCTACTTCCCTAAAGTTTGTGTTGTTGTTATGTGCTGTTGAATCAACCCCTTCTTGGGTTTCTGAGGCAGTATCACTACGGAAGTAGATTGCCCCATCTTCCTTCTGAGGAGTGGCTGGTGGGTTTGAACCACCAGCCTTCT
>NW_006921747.1:6398114-6430870 GCF_000298275.1 Orycteropus afer afer
ATATGAGTAGAACATATATATGTTTATATGTAGCTAAGGCCTTGGTGTGTGTTTATGCATGCATGTGCAAGATACATTTATTTCTTCCCTGATGGTAATTGGGGTTATCCTGGAAACCAGTATTTGCTCTCTGTAGAACACCAGTAGTGTCTTGACCTTAATGTATCACAGAACTATACTTCTGAAGGAATTGAATTAATTATCATTGCTATTCAAAAGCTGATTTGACATAAATTCTATCTGATGTCTTTCTTAATCTTGTCTCAGAAAAACTGAGGTAGAAAACCAAGCCAAACCAAAACCATTGCCATCAACTCATAGCAGCCCTCTTGGACAGAGTAGAACTGCCACATAGGGTTTCCAAGGCTTTAATATTTACAGAAACAGACTGCTACATCTTTCTTCCATGGAATGGCTAGTGGGTTTGAACACTGACCTTTCAGTTAGCAGAGTCCTTAACTGCTGCACCACCAGAGAGGAATGATTAATAAGATTGTTAAAGCACAATCAGTAAAAGAAAAAATTGATAAATTGGACCACATCAAAATGAAAAATTCTGTTCTGTTAAAGACCATGTGAAGAGGATGAAGCTACAGACTAGGAAAAAATATTTGTAAGCCATATATCCAACAAAGGACTTATATCTAAAACATGTAAAGAGCTCTTAAAACTCAACAATAACAAACCATTAGAAAATGAGCAAAATATGTGAATAGATATTTCACTGAACAGGGTAAACAGATGGCAAATAAGCACATGAAAAGATGGTCAAGATCATTGGCCTTTAGGGAAATGCAGCTTAAAACCACAATGAGATATCACTACATATGTATCAGAATGGCTCAAATAAAAAGTGTAATACCACATACAGGCCAAAGTATATCATGCATTGTTGGTGGGACTGTAAAATGCTACAGCCACTCCAAAAGAGTGTGGTAGTTCCTTATAAAACTAAACATGTACTTACAAAACTAAACATGTACTTACCATATGATTTAGTAATTGTACTCTTGAGTGTTTATCCTAGAAAAATAGAAACTATTAAATAAACTGTGATACATCCATACCATGGGATACTACTCAGCATTATGTTGTTTGAAAAAAAGTCAATCTCAAAAGGTTACTTACTATATGATTCCATTTGTATAACATTCTTGAAATGACAAAATTTTAGAGATCAGTGGTTGCTGTGGGTTGAGGAAAAAAGCTGGGAGGTGACTGTGGCTAAGAAAGTGGCATGAGACATCTTGTGATTGAAACTGCACTGTATCTTGTCTATGGTGATGGTCAAAGCAATCTATACATATAATGAAGTTGCATAGAGCTAAATACATGCATCCACACATCACACACAAAAAATGAGTGTATGTAAAACTGGAGGTATCTGAAGAAGGTCGATGAATTAATTTCCTAGTTGTGATATGACACTATAATTATATATGATGCTATCATTGCAGTAACAGTGAAGAGTATATGGCATGTCTCTATATTATTTCTTATACCTGTGTGTAAATCTACAATAATCTCCAAGTTTGAAAGAATCATTCATAACAAAAAAAAGCCTATATAAATAATATGTTTTCTGGGGGCTTTTATTTTACCAGGTCATGTTCTAATCATGTCGGATAAAGATGATTCTGAGACTCCAGTTATAACTGAAGCAACCCCTATTCCTGATGAAGAGAACTGTGAGCCAGGAAAGGATTCTGAGTCTTTTGACCAAAGCAACAAACTAGAGAGTAAATCAGAACCTGTAGTTTCTACTCGGAAAGACCAGAGACCAGATCTTTCAGTGATTCAGAGACTTCAGAAGTTCTCCCTGTTCAGGCTTCACAGGCTGCAGGCAAAGTAGAGTATCTGTTAAAAAATTGGGATTAAAATATGTTGGGGAATTTGGAATCACTGCCAATTTAGTATTATATCTATTTCTTTCCTTTCATGGTCATAAAACACCATTTTCTCTGTCATATAAATCCCTTTAAGGGCAATTGCCTTTGGTACATGATACTTAAATACTGGTAACACTATCTCTTAGTCAAACAATACATTTCTTTAGCCAGATAATATTTGTTCATGCATATCTGATAATTAGATACCTTGTTTATACATTCTGATTCTCTGTTAATTTTTCCATTTCCCTCTTCCTTTTTTTCCTTTGCCAACTGCTAAAAATAGGAGCCTGTTACCAAAGAGATATCTCAGACTGGATGGGGTTACTGGGGCAGCTGGGGCAAGTCTTTACTTTCCTCAGCCTCAGCTACAGTAGCAACAGTAGGTAAGATCAACAGTCATTTGATTAATTTTTGTGTGTATTTTGCTATGTATCTGTGTTAAAAACAACTTTATTAATAATTCTTCCTTGCTTACTGAAATGTAGTTTGAGGATACATTAGTAATGGTGGGCTGATTTATATTGCCACTAGAGTTTGAAGTATTTCCTCATTAGAAGGTTGAAGTCTGGGAATTGTTAACGTAAAACTACCCTTTGATGATGACATAAAACATGACTCAATTTTATTTATTTATTTATTTATTTTTAATGAGACACCCTGACAGCCTAAGGATTAGTTAGTTGTGTGTGGTTCAAAATAACATGTCATTATAATGATTTTAAAAATCTGCTGGTTTGACTTTTTCTCAGTTTTGGTAACTACTAGCAAATAATATTAAAACATAAAAATGTTGCCATTTTTCTGTTAGGACAAGGTATTTCAAATGTCATTGAGAAGGCAGAGACTTCCCTTGGAATCCCAAATCCCAGTGAAATTTCAACTCAAGTCCAGTATGCATCAGGTCAGTATATGGAAACACTAAGACCTAGAATACTATATTAAAATGGAGTATTTGAGCTCATTTTAAGTATATATTTGTTGAGTGTCTCTGATATTCAGGGCATCAGGAGACTGGGATAATAAAGAAGATTTAGAATTCTCACTGCTAGTTAGAGGAATGTGTTCTTCAACCATTCATGTATATCTTCACTTTACTCTTCATCTATGAAATGAGACTATGTTTTATGTCTGTTTTAAACATTAAATAAATAAGACCCTGAATGTAAAATCTAAAAAGAGGTTAGCATTATGCCTGGCATAGTTGAGTAGCAACTTAACAGAGTTAGTTGAATTTCAAACTATTGTGGCACAAGAAAATATTTTAATGTATTTGTTTTGAAGGTATATTTTTTTGTGTTTGGATTTATGTGAAGGTGAAGTTCAATTCTGGAAGGCTGCTTTGATCCAACAGGAACCTACTCTAACTTAAATCATAAAGGGCAGGATTAGAACAAGGACTCAAGAGGGCCTGAGACCAGAAAATAGAATGTCCTTCAAGGCCTGGGTTTGCTATTTCCATCTCTCTGGGGCCTTGTCTTTAACTTTTGCTTCTCTCTGTTCATCTATATCATTTTTTTTCTCTGAACAGATTTATTTTATCTGCTTATCTTCCCCAACTCCAGCTTTACATTAAGTCCTAGTATAAGTCCCCATCAGACACTAACTAGCACAAGTTATTTCTCCTTCTAAATACACAGGAGAGAATGGCCGAGGTGACCTAATTCTCTCTCCTGGGAATTTAGAAGTAGAAGCAAATGGTGGTAGTTAGTTTCTGGTGGGTACTTATACCTAAACTTTTGTCAGAATCCTGGGGTGGAGCAAAGGTACTTCCTTGCTAACCAAAAGGTTGGTGGTTTGAATATGTCCAGTGGTTTGAGTATACTGGTGTCCAGGAGAAAGATCCGGTGAGCCACTTTTGAAAAATTAGCCACTGAAAACCCAATGGAGCAAGGTTATACTCTGATATACTTGGGGTCACCATAAGTTGAAGTTGACTCAATAGCAGTTTTTTTTTTTTTTTAACTTGTGTTACGTGTCTATTCCTGGTCTAATCAGCCATAGCCATGGGACAAAGTCACATTAGGCAAACATGGCTGCAAAGAACTACCTGTGAGAGTTGGGGGCATCATTCTTATTGATGCCTGTATCAATTAGCCTACTTTGGTTACAAGTAATAGAATATACCACCACTCATCTGTCAATTTATTGTTCTGTGGTGGCTTGCTTGTTGCTGTGATGCTGGAAGCTATGTCTCTGATGTTTCAAATACTAGCAGGGTCACTCATGGTGAACGGGTTTTCAGACTAAGGCATATTAGGAAGAAAGACCTGACAATCTACTTTGGAAAATAATCGACCAGTGAAAACCTTATGGATTACAGCAGAACATTGTCTGATATAGTGCCAAAAGATGCTCCCATGGAGCAAGATGGTGGGTTTGAAACACTGGTTAGCAGCCAAATGTCTTAACCACTACACCACGAGACTTCCTTCCTCAAGTTGGTAGGCACTCAAAATACAACTAAGGAAGAATTGCCTCCTCAAAATAGAGTCACCCTTAATGATGTGGATGGAGTAAAGCTTTGAGGACCTTCATTAGCTGATGAGGCATGACTCAAAATGAGAAGAAACTGCTGCAAACAGCTAGTAGTAATTGGATCATGGAATGTTTGAAATATGAATCAAGAAAAATTGGAAATTGTCAGAAATGAAATGGAGTGCTTAAAGATTGATATCATAGGCATTAGTGAGCTGAAATGGGTTGGTGTTGGCCATTTTGAGTCGGACAGTCATGTGGTCTACTATGCCAGATGCCAGGAAAGATAAAGATGAACATTGTCGCAATCATAGTCAAAAAGAACATTTCAAAATCTATTACACTGCCAGTGACAGGATAATATCCGTATTCTCACAAGGAAGACCAGTTAATATGAATTACTTAAATTTACACACCAACCACTAATGCCAACGATGAAGAAATTGAAGATTTTTACCAAATTCTGCAGTCTTAAATCAATCAAACATGCATTCAAGATGCATTGATAATCACTAGTGGTTTTAACATGAAAGTTAGAAACAGTAAAAATCAGTAGTTGGAAAATATGACCTTGGTGATAGAAATTATGCCAGAGATTGAATGATAGAATTTTGTAAGACCAATAACTTTCATTGCAAATACCTTTTTCCAACAATATAAACAACAGTGGATGGAATACACAGGAATCAAACTGACTACATCTGTGGAAAGAGATGATGGAAAAGCTCAATATCATTAGTCAAACAGGGCCAGGGGCCTACTGCAGAACACACATCAATTGCTTGTCCGTAAGTTCAAGGTGAAACTGAAGAAAATTAAAACAAGTCTGCTAGAGCCAAAGCATGACCTTGAGTATATGCCACTTGAATTGATAGACCATCTCAAGAAAATATTTCATACATTAAACACCAGTGACAGAAGACCAGATGAGTTGTGGGATGATATCAAGGACATCATATATGAAGAAAGCAAAAGGTCATTAAAAAGAGAAGAGAGAAAGAAAAGACAAAAATGAGTATCCGAAGAGACACTAAAATTTGCTCTTAAATGTAAAGTAGGTGAAGCGAATGGAAGAAATGACGTAAAGAGCAGAACATAAAATTTTAAAAGGCAGCTCAAAAAGATAAAGTAAAACATTATAATTAAATATTCAAAGACTTGGAGTTAGAAAACCAGAAGGGAAGAGTACACTTAGCATTTCTCAAGCTGAAAGAACTGAAGAAAAAATTCAAGCTTTGAATTTCAGTATTGAAGGATTCTATTGACTAGAAGAGATCCATATTTGTACCCATTCTGAAGAAGAGTGATCCCACAGGATGTGTAAATTATCGAACAATATCATTAATATTGCATGCAAGTAAGATCTACTGAAGATAATTAAAAAACGGTTGCATCAGTATGTTGACAGAGAACTTCCAGTGGTGCAAGCTGGATTCAGAAGAGGGCATGGAACAAAGGATATCATAGCTGCTGTCAGGTGGATCTTGGCTCAAAACAAAGAATACCACAAAGATGTTTGTGTTTTATTGACTATGCAAAGACATTTGATTGTGTAGATCATAACAAATTGTGGATGACATTGAGAAGAAAGAGAATTCTAGAACACTTGATTGTGCTCATGAAGAACCTGTACATTGACCAGGAGGCTATTGTTCGAACAGAACAAGGGGACACTGAATGGTTTAAAATCAAGAATCTTATTCAGTCTGTATGCTGAGCAAATAATCCAAGAAGCTGGACTATATGAAGAAGAACATGGCATCAAGATTTGAGGAAGAATCATTAACAACCTGTGATACACTATGACACAAGTTAGCTTGCTGAAAGTGAGAATGACTTGAGGCACTTACTGATGAAGATTGAAGACCACAGTCTGCAGTATGGGTTACATCTCGGTATAAAGAAAACAAAAGTCCTCACCACTGGACCTGTAAGCAGCATCATGATAAATGGAGAAAAGATTGAAGTTGTCAAAGACTTCACATTGCTTGGTTCTATAATCGACGCCAGTGGAAGGAGCAGTCAGGACGTTAGATGACGTATTGTTGTTGTTGTTGTTATGTGCCATGGAGTCAGACATGACTCATAGCGACCCCTCCTTGGGTTTCCCAGGCAGTATCACTACGGAAGTAGATTGCCCAACCTTCCTTCCGAGGAGTGGCTGGTGGGTTTGAACCACCAGCCTTCTGGTTAGCAGTCAAGTGCCTTAGCCACTATGCTATAGCACTGGGCAAATTGGCTGCAAGGGACCTCTTTCAAGTGCTGAGGAGCAAGGATGTCTCCTAGAGGACTAAGGTGCGCCTGACACAAGGCATGATATTTTCAGTCGTCTTGTTTGCATGTGAGAGCTGGACAATGAATAAGGAAGACTGAAGAATTGATGCTTTTGAGTTGTGGTGCTGGTGAAGAATGCTGAAAGTGCCGTGGACTGGTAAAAGGACTAACAGATCTGTCCTGGAGGAAATGCAGCAGAAATGCTCCTTGGAAGCGAGAATGGCCAGACTTCTTTGTCTCACCTACTTTGGTCATGTTGTCAGAAGGGACCATTCCCTGGAGAAGGATGTCATGCTTGGTAAGATGGAGGGTTGACAAAAGAGGGGAAGGCCCTCAATGAGATGGATTGACACAGTGACTGCGATGATGGGCTCAAGTATAGCAAGGATCATGGAGCTGGCGTGGGACCGGGCAGTGTTTCTTTTTGCGGTGCATAGGGTTGCTATGAGGCAGACATGACGGCACCTAACAACAACAACATTGGCAGAAAATTCATTGACACAGGATACATCAAAAGAAGATGGAAGGAATACATAGAGTCACTGTATCCAAAAGAACTGGCAACATTCAGCCATTTCAGGAGGTAGCATATGATCAAGAACCAATGGTCCTAAAGGAAGAAGTCCAAGCTGCACTGTAGGCACTGGCAAAAAGCATGCTTCCAGGGGTTGATGGAATATCAGTTGAGATGTTTCAGTAAGTGGATGCAATGTTGTGCTCACTGTTCAATGCCAAGAAATCTGGAAGACAGCTACCTGGTCTACTGACTGGAAGAGAGCCAAATTTGTGCCCATTCCACAAAAAGGTGATCCAGTGGAATGTGGAAGTTATTGAATAATATCATTAATATTCCATACAAGTAAAATTTTGCTGAAGAGAATTGAAAAAATCGTTGTAGCAGTACATTGACAGAGAACTGCTAGAAACTCAAGTTGGATTCAGAAGTGGACATAGAATGACAGATATTGCTGATGTCAGATGGATCTTGGCTGAAAACAAAGAATACCAGAAAGATGTTTACCTGTGTTTTATTGACTGCAGAGACATCCGACTGTGTGGATCATAATAAATTATGGATATCATTGAGAAGAAAGGCAATTCTAGAGCACTTAATTGTCCTCATAAGGAAACTGAACATAGATGAAAAGGCAGTTGTATGAACAGAACAAAGGGATACTGTGCGATTTAAAATCAAGAGGGGAGGGTGTCAGGGTTGTATCCTCTCACTGTACTTATTCAATCTGTATGTTGAGCAAATAGTGTGAGAAGGTGGACTCTATGAAGAAGGCAGCATCAGGATTGAATGAGGACTCTAACAACCTGTGATATGCAGATGACACAACCTTGCTGGAAATGAAGAGGACTTGAAGTACTTATTAATAAAGATAAAAGACTATAGCCTTCCGTATGGATTACATCTCAACATTAAGAGAATAAATCCTCACAACTGAACCAATAAGCAACATCAAAGATTTCATTTACTTGGATCCATAAATAGCACCAATGAGAGCAATAGTCAAGAAATCAAATGTATTGCATTGGGCAAATCTGCTGTAAAAGACCTCTTTAAAGTATTCAAGATCAAAGATGTCACATTGAAGACTAAGGTTTGCCTGACCCAAGCTATGGTATTTTCAGTCATCTCACATGCTTGTGAGAGCTGCACAGTAAAAACAAAAGACCTTAGAATTGTTGATGTATTTGAATTGTGGTGTTGGTGAAGAATATTGAATGTACCATGGACTGTTAGAAACAAAAACAAATCTGTCTTGGAGGAAGTATAGCCAGAACGCTCCCCAAGAAGCACGAATGGCCAGATTTAGTCTCACTTACTTTGATCATGTTGTCAGAAGGAACCATTACCTGGAAAAAGATATGCTTGGTAAAGTAGAGGGTCAGTGAAAAAGGGGAAGACCTTGAATGAGATGGAATGACACAGTGGCTGCAACAATGAACTTAAACATAGCATTTGTGAGGATGGCACAGAGCTTGGCAATGTCTCATTCTGTTGTATGTAGGGTTGCTATGAGTCAGAACTGACTTGATGGCACCTAACACAAACAGCAATGCATATCTGTTTGATTTCTGCTAAAAATAAAATTTTCTAGTTTATAAAGTTTTATAACTTTAAATACCAAAATAAATAAATAAATAAATAAAAACCCAAACTCACTGCTATCAAGCCGATTCGAGTCATAGTGATCCTTCCTTGGGTTTCTGTGATGGTATCTCTATGGGAGTAGATTGCCAAATCTTCCTTTTGAGGAGTGGCTGGTGGCTTTGAACTGTTAGCCTTCTGGTTAGCAATCAAATGCCTTAGGCACTACGCCACCAGAGCTCCCAAATAGACTGGATTTTTAAAAATCAGGTTTATTGAGGTATAATTTACATAAAATAAAATTTACGATTTTTTTGGGATACAGTTTTATGTGTTTTGATAAATGTTTGCAGTCCTCTTTACTTTATATAATCATGGTATATTGTAATTATGTAGATGTATTTTCTCTATCTGTCTAGACAATCAAGATATATTGATTGTACTGTGTAGTCAAACACTTTTTCCTACTCCCATCTCTTGACAACCACAGATCTATTTTCCAATGCTATGTTGTTGTTAAGTGCTATCAAGTCGGACCCGACTCATAGCGACCCCTCCTTGGGTTTCTGAGGCAGTATCATTACGCAAGTAGATTGCTCCATCTTCCTTCCGAGGAGTGGCTGGTGGGTTTGAACCGCCAGCCTTCTGGCGCTGGCTAGAGAAGGCTACCAGAGAGCTTCCAGTGCTATAGTTTTGCCTTTTCCTGAAGGTTGTATAATGGAATCATAAAATACGTACCCTTTCAAGCCTTGCTTCATTCACTTGGCACTGTGATTTTGAGATTCCTCCATGTTGTTATATATATCAGTAGTTTGTTCAAAAGACTAGATTTCATTTTTGAAATGAAATTAAAATGCCGCCTATCTTAGTTTTCATTTAAATGTAGGCTAATGATTTAAAATGATAAAGCAAAAAGGGCTAAGACCTCATGTAGAAAAACTCACTGCTATCGAGTCAGTTTGACTCATAGCGACCCCTCCTTGGGTTTCTGAGGCATTATCACTATGGAAGTAGCTTGCCCAGTCTTCCTTCCCAGGAGTGGCTGGTGAGTTTGAACTGCCAGCCTTCTGGTTAGCAGCAAAATGCTTTAGGCACTATGCCACCAGAGCTCCCTGCTTTATTAGTATCTATCTGAATTTTTAGCAATTAGATTTTGCTTTGGTGGCATAGTGCCTAAGGCATTTGACTGCTAGCCAGAAGACTGGCAGTTCAAATCCACCAGCCTCTCCTGGGAAGGAAGACTGGGAAAGCTATTTCCATAGTGATACCACTTTGGAAACCCAAGGAAGGGTCACTATTAGTCGGATCTGACTTGACAGCAGTGAATTTTTTTTTTCTACTAATAAAGCAAAAATGATTAATGGACCTCCCTTTCATGTTTATACTATGCATTCCCTCTCTCTTGTAGGAGAGACAAATGCCAAAGAAAATGAAAATGTCTCCCCAGTGGCTAGGCCATTTGGTGTGTTCTCTACCATCTCTACTGCTTTTCAGAGCACAGTGAGTAAAAAGTGCTGGGTGACCTGTTCCTTCCCATTATTATAATGAGTTTGCTTATCTTCAGTCATTTATCCCTGCTTTATTTGAAAAGCCATTGGACTGATTACTCTTGTGGAGTCCAAATCACTGGTAATCATTTTGATCTTAGGGTAGAGAATGACTTGAAAATTTTCTTCAAAGAAACAGAAGAGGAAGTAGGAGATAAAGAATAACAGAGAGGCAATATGTATATTTTATGAACTAGAAATTCTTAATTTGGTATCCCTAGAATACTTTTTCCCTTTACAAAAATATTTATCTTATAATTGTGTCATTTAGGAAAAAGGGTAAATGTGGTCTTTATGATGGATACTTGTAAAAATGTAGATGATTGGAAACATTTTTAAAAGGAATACATAGGAAGGTTAATATCTTTCCTATATGAGGGTAGATTTCTAGTACTTTTTTATTTTAACTTTTTATTGAAGTGTAAGAAAAGTGAAATCGTAAGTATTTGAATTTTCTTTTCACAAAGTGAGCACACCCAGAAAGAAAACAGAACGTTATAGCACCTCAGATGCCCCTTGTGCCCTCTGCCAGTTATCGTGCACCCAAACCAAAATAACAATTCTGATTTCTGTTGTCCTAAATTATTTTTGTGTACTTTTTAATTTTATATAATTGGAATATACTCTTTTTTTTGTATCTAGTTTCTTTCATTCAATATTATGTGTGTGAGCTTTACCCATGTTGTTATAGTTTGTTTATTTTCTTTGCTGTGTTCCATTGTGTGATTATGTCACAATTTATGTATTCCACAGTTAATGAGTTTTGGGGTGGTTTCCAGTTTTTAGCTACAAATAGTGCTGCTGTAAATATTCTTATACATGTTGTTTGATGGACCTTTATACACATTTCTATTGGGTGTATGACTATGAGTGGAATTGCTGAGTTGTAGGACATGTATTGCCACTCCTCGGAAGGAAGATGAGGCAATCTACTTCCGTAGTGATACTGCCTCAGAAACCCAAGAAGGGGTCGCTATGAGTTGGGTCCTACTCGACAGCACATAACAACAACAACAACATGCATATGTTCAAGTGTAGTAGTTATTGACAGTTTTTCAAAGAAATTGTCCCTATTTACACTACCACAGTGTATGAGTGCTTCAGTTGCTTCACATTCTTACCAGTGCTTAATATTGTTAGATACTACTTTTTAACAAACAAAACATGCAGACATATTTTCTCAATATTGTTGTAATGAGATTCTTTGTGTGTTCTAGGGAAAGAGCGTTATAAGTGGGGGTTTGGATGCCTTAGAATTCATTGGGAAAAAGACAATGGATGTAATAGCAGAAGGAGATCCTGGATTTAAAAAAACCAAGGGTCTGATGAACAGGAATTCTACATTGTCTCAGGTACTATTTGTCTTTACAAGTTTACTTCCTGTTTTTGTTTTGATCTGAATTTTTGTCTATTTTACCTTAGGAGCTTATTAATATTTCCTTTTGAAGAATTTTCAATGAGTTTTTATGAAAGGAGTTTTGGTGTTTTTTTTTTTTTTTAAATAATAGTGCTAATGCTTAAAAATGCCCAGCTCTTTTTCTGCTCCCTTTTCCTTCCTGTAGAAGTGTCTTGTCAGTGCAGTTTAATATGCCAACTCCTATCAGAGTTGCTTATTAGATAATGTTTTAAACCACTTTTGGCTAAACACCTGGCTTCTTGGGTATTATTTATGCTGTTTAGGATCAAACTGCATGTGATCATTTTTATCCTGTAGCTCTTGAGCCTGTCACATTTGAATTGCAATGCCAAGAATGAAAGGGCAGTGCTCTGTACTATAACTCATCTCAGCTTTGCTTCTTTCAAGTCTGAAAACCCACCTTGAGTTCTCGTTACTTGCCTTCATATCTTTTCAGGTTTTGCGAGAGGCAAAGGAGAAAGAAGAGCTGCAGACCTCCAAAGAGGTTACCATGGAAACAGACAAGAAAACTCATTATGGGCTACTCTTTGATGAATTTCAAGGCCTTTCTCATCTAGAAGCTCTGGAGATGCTTTCCCGAGAAAGTGAAATAAAGGTAATTCCAAACCAAAATAACAACTGGAAAAAAATCTTTAGGCAAAGGAATGCTGCATAGTTTCTTTTCTCTTTGTAGAATTGGGAGGTGAAATGCATCTCAAATATGGAGACTTGAGACTCTCTGGAAATACTGTACTGAAACAAAAAATAAGCTAATGTTTGAACTAATTGTTAGAAATAGAGTGAGTTTAGTGTTATTTCTCTGAAATTAAAAAAAGGGTAGATCAGTGAAGTGATCCCAGTAGCATATATGTTATTTTTCCTTCATGTTGGCCTTTTAGTTTAGTTTTTTTTTTTTTTTTTGCTTGAACTACCAATTTGGAGTACCTATTGATTTAAGCTACCATTTGGCTAGTTACCTGTTAGCTTTCACTTAGTTCAAGTCTGTTTAATTTCCTCCTGATAAGTAGTCCCTGGATTATGAATGAATTTTGTTCCTAAATCTGTCTTTAAGTCGAATTTGTATGTAAGTAGGAGCAGTTAGATGTGGTTTGTATCTAACATGAGTTAGTCAAATGTTTGCCTTAGTAAATGGTATACAGTGTACCTTTCTATGCATCAAATACATTAAAGACACATTTCCAGATACACTAAAATATCTTTAATATAATACTACAGTTATAATAATAATAATAATGTTTAAATGTGCATTATAAAGTAACAACCAGTAGTTTTTACAAACCATTGTATTTACCTCAAATTTTTAATGTAATGTGCTTTGTGGAGGTTGGTTCATAACTACAGGTTGCACATGATTGGATGTTTAGAACCTGGGGACTTCCTATATTTCTAAGCTGATTAAGTGCTAATAAATTACACACATTTCTGACTTGTATTGTTTTAGGAAGTACAAATTCTCTCTAAATATCACTTTATGTAACAATCACTCTTTTATGTTAAGATTCATGCAAAGAATATTTGTGTTGACTGGTGAGCTCATAATCTTGATATCAATTTGATATACAATCTCTTTTCCATTTGATAATATTTTCCTTTTTCTTTCATACTCCCACATTTTATTATATCCATGCAGGTGAAATCTATTCTTAATTCTCTGAGTGGAAAAGAATTAGAAACTCTAACACTTGAATTAGAGCAACTCAAAGAAGCTTTTTCCCTAGCAGAGTTCTGTGAGGAAGAAGAAGAAGAGAAAAAAGGTGATATGGATGTTCATCATCTAAGTGGGGAGAATATATTGTGTTTGTATGTAGTTCATTGCCCTTGAAATTACTTTCCTTCTAATCACACTAGCCTGATTTTCCTCTTTTAGAAGAAATTTTCATGCAAAATTCTCTATAGCCTATTCCCTGAACAGGCAGTGATGTGGGCCATCAGCATTATGTGCATATCTTCCCACCCCCCAACTCTGTGTAGCTTCTTCAAGTCTAATCTTGCAACTCATATCTCTTGCCTGCTTTTGCAGTTAGAGAACTGCCCTTTTGAGATTCTTGCTTCAGTTCTAATTGGTTATTCTTATGAGCTTTTGTATCCTTAGACCTTTTACCTGTATTTCTCTGATTCCTGTTGCCCCTGACCCTTTCTTGAATTAAGGCCTACAGGGTAACAGTCCAAAACATGTTTTTTTTCCCCAAGAGTTTTTTTTTTTTTAAATCTCATTTCAATATCTGCATCCCTCAGGAAATGGAAATGTAGTAACTACTGATTTTTGCAGAATTAACAGGGAATGAGGTAGTTTTCATAAAATGTTATTTTCTGGGTAACTGAATCTTAATCTCTAACAGTTGTTTTGTTTGAACATTTTAGCTGAGGTATCACTTAGAAGCATTACATACTATCTGGCCTTTTTAAAAGTAGAATCTGATGAATACAATTTTGCCTTTTCTTGTTGAAGCAATAAACATAAAAAATAAATAGAAAAATTATCTCAGGGTCTATTAAGACATATTAGGACCAATCACTTATGTGGTAGATTAAATTAATGGTTCTCAAATTAGTTTATAGATCATTGGGTTCCTAAGACCTTTCCCAAGAATTTTATGAAGTCAAAACTTTTAGAATAAAACCAAGATGTTATTTGATTTTTCACAGTGTTGACATTTGTGCTGATGGTACAAAAGCAAGGGTGGGTGCCTTAGCTTGAATCATGAGAGCTCTGGTGGCATAGTGCCTAAGGCATTTGGCTGCTAACCAGAAAGCTAGTGGTTCAAACCCAAGAGCCACTCCTCAGAAGGCAGATTGGGCAATCTACTACTGTAGAAATACCGTCTCAGAAACCCAACCAAGGAGGGGTCACTATGAGTCAGACCTAACTTGACAGCAGTGAGTTAATTTTTTTTTTTGGTAGCTCGAATCAAGGCAGTGGCACCAAACTGTGGTACTGTTGGCCACTGTATTGTTACTAGTATATTTTCACTGCCATGCCCTCATAGTGTAGAAGTGCCAGTTTTGTTGCTCAAGCAGTAAAAATGATTTCATTTTCTTAACGTTATTAATTTCTTACTGACTTTGTTAATTTTATTAAACTATTTTATTAATAAATTAAGCATTTCTTTTTAAAATTCCATGAAGTATGATGGTTATCTCAAGGCAAAGCACTTGTGCTGTTGTTTGAGTTGTGAGCTAAGCTGCTAGCTTTTTTCATGGAATATGATTATTACTTGAAAGATAACAGTCAGACACACTATTCAGAGTAAGGTATTTGGTAAACATTTTCTTGAAAAGCAATGAAGTTAGACTGTCATTTCAAGGAAAACAACTGAAAATATGGCTAATGAGAAAATTTGGACTTCAAGAAAAATTAAAATTTTGTAAAACTCCTATTTGCCACTGTGATGAATTTGACAGCTTTCTTGTGCTTGTAGATTTTTTCTGATGGAATTGGAAGTGATAATAAAAAATGCATTTTTTTTTTTAGTATTTTATAATGAAATATATTAGCGTTAGGAAGATCTGCATAACTTAGTGAACCAATATTTTTCAAATGGCCAGTGAATGATATTACAAAATTATGCACAGGCAAAAGGTGCTTTCAAAGTACAAGATAGACCAATGCGTTTTCATTGAATGTAACTGAGTGCTTTGTTCATTGTACGGCTTCAGATTCTACATTGCAGCTAACCTTTAAGAAATGACTACTTGTTAAATTATAGTATAGTTTTAAGACTATCCACAGTTATCTGAACAAGCTATTAAAATACTCAACCTCTTTTTAACTATCTTCATGGAGCTGGATTTTCTTCTTAAACAAAATATTACAACAGATTGAACACAAAAGCAGATAAAAAAATCCAGCTGCCTTCTGTTAAGCCAGACATTAAAGAGATTTGCAAAAATGTAAAACAGTGGCACTCTTCTAATTTTTTTTTAAATATAGTCATTTTTTTAAAAAAGAAATGCGTTATTTATGCTAAGTAAAGAGCTTATTAGAGGAGCTCTGTGGTGCAGTGGTAAAGTGCTCAACTGCTCACCAAAAAGTGAGCAGTTTGAATGCTCTAACTGCTCAGTGGGAGAAAGATGTGGCAGCGTTGGAAACCCTGTGAGGTAGTTCTGTGCTGTCCTGTAGTGTCACTATGAGTCAGAATAGACTCTGTGGCAATGGGTTAATTAGGTTATTATTTTTAATGAATTGATTAATGCTTAAAGCATTTCAGTTTAAATTTTAATATGATAAATATTGATAAATATAACTTATATAAACAAAAGCTTTTTTTTTTTTCCTTTCAAAAAGTTTCAAGTGTGTAAAGGGGTTCTGAAACCAAAAAGTTTGAGAGCTCCTAGATTAAATTGTCCTAGACCCTGATGGCACAGTACTTAAGCACTTGGCTGCCAAAAAAAAGGTTGGGGGTTCAAACCCACCAGCTGGTTCACAGGAGAAAGGTGTGGCAGTCTGCTTCTGTAAAGACTGACATCTTGGAAACCCTATGAGGTAGTTCTACTCTGTCCTGCAGGACAGAATGAGTCAGAATTGATGGCAGTGGGTAGACCCCTATGCTCTTAAAAATGTCTCTGGTTGCTTTTTCAATTGTACATCTTTATTTCCTTCTGTTCATATATCTGTCTCTTTTACATCTTTCAACTGTCAGTGAGCTTGCTTCTGATATCCCCTGAACCTCATTTGGTTTTCTTTCCCTAATCTACTATGGATGGAAAACCAGAGAGCTAGTCTTATTTTAGCTGTTTATTAAGAACAAAGAACTATGAGTAAGGGTCTTAGGATTTCTCCTTTGAGAGAAGGATATAAATTCTGAGTGCATAAATTCTATACATGCACAGGGAAAGACTTTCTTTTTTATTCCCATTTGTGTTCTGTGTTGCTTTTAAGAAGTAAAACGGCCTGACTGTATAACATCTTGCTAAATTATGTCTTGCTCCATGTAAAAGTATTGTTCCTGATTAGAAAATGGTTCTTGAAAATAAATTTTTATAGCTTGAATACAAATGTTTGTATCTCAGTATCTTCTCCTGAGATGTTGAGAAGGCAATATAGCATGGTGGATAAAAGCATGGAGTTTGGAGTATAGACGTAGGTTCCAAATCAAGCTCTGCCATTGACTAGCCATATGACCTTAGGAAGTTACTAAACACTGAGCTTCTGTTTCCTCCTCTGTGAAAAGAGGATGATAGTTCTCCTCAGGTTATTATAAGGAATAAATGAAATATTATATTTAATGTAGGGCACATAGTAAGTACTCAACAAATGGTAGATATTTTCAGTATTAGGAAAGCATAAAGATTTATAGTTTGAATGTCTTGCTTAGAAGGAAACCTATGAGTTAATTTTCATTTGCTGAAGCTGCTCCATTGTTCCTAACCAAGCCCTAATATGACAATCCCCAGTTATTTATAAACTTAATTTATTTGTACATGGTACCATTAACAGTATTTGTTTAATTTAGTCAACATCTGGCTTTGCATAAGTAATGAGAAATCCTGATCTTTAAATACCATTCAGAGGACTCCCAGGGGTTTTCTAAACAGATGGATTTGTATCTATGATTCCTATCTCCCGTACCTGTTTGCCAGAGATGAGGACTCAAAAAAGATAGCACTGGATACCCCCTTATTCCAAGTCCCCCCCCCACACGCACATACCCCTCCATTACCTGCCACAGTCATCCCAGTGATTTCAATTGACAATGTAACAGTGACCTTGGTATTTAATTATGTCTAAGAAAGAAAAAAGCTGTTAAAAAAAAGTGGCAGTAGCAGAGGGGAGGGAGAACCTGATTCTGGTGACATTGGTCATCTGCATTTTTTCAGCAGCATCCCTAGTTCTTGTCCATCTGTGTTATGTATGTTGTTGTTGTTGTTGTTATGTGCCGTCGAGTCGGCCCCGACTCATAGCGACCCCTCCTTGGGTTTCCGAGGCAGTATCACTACGGAAGTAGGATTGCCCAACCTTCCTTCCGAGGAGTGGCTGGTGGGTTTGAACCGCCAGCCGTCTGGTTAGCAGGCAAGTGTCTTAGCCACTATGCTACCAGAGTTATGTATGTAGTCCCTAAGTTTTGGAAGGAGATTTTCTGATTGAGGAGATTCCAGTCTCTCTCCTGAACTCCTTCAAAGAATTAGCCCTGCCTTATTTCCATCTTTGTACACTTGTATTTTAACACAACTGCTTTTTTTCTCTTTTTCTTAAACAGGTTTATTGCTTTGTAATTCACATGCCATATAAATCTCCCACTTGAAGGGTACAATTCAGTGGTTTTTAGTGTATTCACAGAAATGTGCAACCATCGCTACAGTCAGTTTTAGAATATTTTCATCACCTCAGAAAGAAATCTTGTGTCCTTTAACTATCATTCCCCTAATCTCTCCTTCCACCTTCTTCCAGCCCTAGATAACCACTTTCTATCTCTACAGACTTCTCTATTCTGAGCTTTCATATAATGTTGACTTTTGTGACTGACTTCTTTGACTTAACATAATGTTTTTAAGGTCCATCCAATGTTTTGAAACATTCATCCATCATGTATCAATACTTCATTCCTTTTTATAACTGAGTAATATTCCATTGGGAGCTCTGTTAGCGTAGTGCCTAAGGCACTTGACTACTAACCAGAAGACTGGAGGTTTACACCCACCAGCTACTTCCATAGTGATACCGCCTCGGAAACCCAACGAGGAGTTGCTATGAGTTGGGTCTAACTCCACAGCACAAAACAACAACAATATTCCATTGGGTGTACCACATTTTGTTTATCCATTCATCTTGTTTGAGCTGTTTCCACCTTTTGGCTATTACAAATAATGCTGCCGTAAGCATTTGTGTACAAGTCTTTGTGTGAACATATGTTTTTTTTTCTTTCTGGTATGTACCTAGGAGTGGAGTTCCTGGATCATATGATAACTGTAGGTTTAACAGCCAGATTATTTTCCAAACATTTTATACTGATATATAACTGATTTCTGTCAACACTTGTTATTACTTAAAAAAAATTTTTTTAAATTACCTGACTTTTTGATTCTAGCCATCCTAGTGGTTGTGAAGTGGTATATCATGGTCTTGATTTGCATTTCCATGACTAATGATGTAGAACATCTTTTCATGTGCATATTGGTTGTTTGTACATTGTCCTTAGAGAAATGTCTATTCAGAACTTTTGCTGCTTTTTAATTGGGTTGTCTTTTTAAATTAGATTATAGGAATTCTTTATATATTCTAGATACAAATCCCTTATCATATACATGATTTGCACACATTTTCTACCATTCTGTGGGTTGTCTTTTTACTTTTTTTGAAGCACAGAAGTTTTAAATTTTGATGAAGTTGAATTTTATTGTTACTTTTGTTTCTCATACTTTTGGTATCACAACTAAAAATCCTTTTGCAAATCCAAAGACATGAAGATTTGTCCTGATATTTTCTTCTAAATATAGTTTTAGCTATCACATTTAGGTCTTTTTAGTAATTTTTGTTTATAGTGTGACGTAAAGAAACAAGTCCTTTTTATACTCAGGACTCTACAGAGGTAAAAGTACATGACATTGATCTCCAAAGAGTTGTGATCACAAACTCTAAGGAGTAAAAGCTTAGTGAGCACTCCTACCTAATATAAGTATATCTGAATGCTTATAAGTTATGTTGTTGTTGTTTTTATGTGCCATCAAGTCAGGCCCGACACATCACAACCCCTCCTTGAATTTCAGAGGCAATATCACTATGGAAGTAGATTGCCCAACCTTCCTTCTGAGGAGTGGCTGGTGGGTTTGGACTGCCAGCCTTCTGGTTAGCAGTCAGGTACCTTAGGCACTACACTAGCAGAGCTTCTTTATAAATTATACACATGTAGTATTGTAAAATATATATTAGGTAAATTCTAAAATATACCCGAAAATAGATTTTTTTTTGAAAGAATGAAATAAACATCTATAAATAAAAGTTCCATTATTGTTTTCCTATACTCATTGGATCATTTTGTGAATCCTTTGGGATGCATCTGGTGGTGCAGTGCCTAAGGCATTTGACTGCTAACCAGAAGGTGGGCAGTTCAAACCTGCCATCTACTCTGCGGAAGGAAGATGGGTAATCTACTTCCATAAGGATTTACCACCCCAAAAACCAAGAGGGGGTTGCTGAGAGTCAGAGTCAACTTGATGGCAGTGGATTTGGCTTTTTTATTTGGTTTTGGGGTGCATGCATCTCACTGCAGATTCAGATTTCTCTCCTGTGCCCAAATAATGTAGAACTTAATTAGGAAGACAAAATGCCTGCCTAAAAGTCAGGTTTTAGATTTCATATAGTAGGATATGATTAGAAGTTGTTTACATGAGTTTTACATGTCAGAATTGTTATCAGTTACTGAAATAAGCTTTTCCCCAAACTATATGGGACCTGGGATCACTAAAGCATTTGAATTCTCTCCCTCAGATGCCAAGAGATAGAGGGACAAAAGGATAGTAGAGGGAGAGAGAGGTGCCAAGATAGAATTATATTTTTTCTGGGGATTTTCGGAAGGAAATGGATATGAAACAGTAATAATTTGCCCTGGCAAGCTAGGGACTGGCGATCAATAAATATTCATGTAATATTATTGTAAATGGTAGAACACTCTGTGCACAGGAGTTCTCAAGGTTGCAGAGAAGTCTTGGAGTAGGCCTCAGAGTGGGGATAGGTTAGAATTTAGATGTGTGGAATAGGAAAGTGCATTTCTTGCTATTTGTGTGGATATATTAGTTGTTTAGGAGCTCTGGTAGCATAAGGCACTTGACTGCTAACCAGAAGGCTGGCGGTTCAAACCCACCAGCCACTCCTCGGAAGGAAGGTTGGGCAATCCTGCTTCCGTAGTGATAACTGCCTCGGAAACCCAAGGAGGGGTTGCTAGGAGTCAGGGCTGACTCGAAGGCACATAACAACAACAACAACATTAGTTGTTTGGTCCTGACTCACATTTGCTTTTATGTTTCTAAGTGTAGGTGTTCTGTGTTCCCCATCATCTCTTACCAGATTTATTTCAAAAGCTTCCTTGTCATCCTTCCAATATTCCGTAATCCCATTTCTTTGTTTCTTTTTATTTATCATTATCTCTTACCTTGTTCCTGGATTATTACCTCAGCCATCATCTTCCCTTCCTGTTCCCCTTCCAGTACATTTCCCACCCAGCAACCAAAGTGATCTTCCTAAAATTGAAATTTGATCATATCAGTCTTTGCTTAAAATCCTGCAGTGGCTCACCACTCTCTCAGTGTGATGTTTGAATTCCTTATGGTGGTGGTAATAAGGCCTATTATTATTTGGATGCTACTTAACCTTTCTGGAGTCCCTGGGTGATGCAAAAGGTTAACACTTTCAATTGCTCAAAAGATTTAAGATTTGAATTTACCCAGAGGTGTCTTGGAAGAAAGGCCTGATGATTTGCCTCAGAAAATCAGCCATTGAAAACCAGCTGGAGCACAGTTATACTCTGACATGCATGGTGTCAACCATGACTCAGAGTTGATTTGATGGTAACTGGTTACTCACCTTTCTAGTAGCTTCTTCCCACTCTTCTTTTCCTCCTTATATTAGACGTTCCTAACTAAATTAAAATTGTTGCCATGTTCTCCATTGGGTTTTTGCACTTGTTTCCTCTGCTGAAAATTCTCTTCCCATTCTCTTAGCTAACTTGTACTCATCTCTTAGATCCAAGTTAAATTCCACTTCCTTGGAATCATACCCGTAGTACCTGGCCTTCATCACTTTTGCACCTATGTTTCTTGGATGTAATGCAAAGGGTACTGGTCTTGAAGTAGGGGTGAGAAGGCCAAGACTTGACTCCTAATTTTTGCTATTAGGGGGAATCTTTTAATCTCTAATTTCTTTATCTCTAAAATGAGATAACATCACTTTTCTTAGTTGACACCATTGAAAGAATGCATGGATATAATGTACATAAAACGATTCTGTGAGAACTAATGTAGCATGCTCATGTAAACTGCTGCTACTGTTACTACTACCATTACTGCTATAACCACCTCCTCCCTGTCCTCATGACTTCTTGATCCTCACCAGTCTTTCTGCAGTGTTTTACATGGTATTTGGTTTTTCAGGGGATGAAGACTTTACCAAAGAAATCACAGAGCTCTTTTCCCAGCTGCACATCTCCTCCAAACCAGAGAAACTGGCCAGAGTAAGTTATTATTTCTGGGTGATTTGTATTATTTTACTTGTATAGGGTTTAGTGGATAAAAAGCATAAGATTCTTAATTCTTGGCATGGGTATCACAAAAATCGAGGAGATACTCTGAATTCCACACTTTCTACCTACTTTCTGCTCCCTCAGATAGCATGCCAAACATATCTTCATCCCCAAAACATATTCCATCCTTAGGCCACAGAGTTGGTCAGTTAACTTTTTCATGATGCACAGGACATATAGCACCCACCTACATTTTTCTCCTCTGGGGTTTATTGGGCAGTTGTTTTCCCACTCACAATGCATGTAGCCATCAGGAGAGGACCTGTATAACTTTTTGGAATGGAAGAAAAGGGAGTGTGCCACAAATTACTGTTTTTACAGGGTATTGTAGCCTGGAGGTCTGATTTTGCAAAACTTTTGTCTCTTGTGGCTTTTTTACCGGGAGATAAGCCTTGCAAGCTGATTTCCAGGTTCCTGTGCGTTATTTGGATGTTGTCTTATATATGCTATTTGATGCTGATCTTAAACAGGCCTGCCCTATTCACTCTGAGTTCTGACTAAAGTACTTCCATGTTCCAGATGTATGAAGACAGGTCAGGAGTCATCAGCAAAAACGAAGACCTGAGCCATGAACCTCATTTCCACATACTAAATAGTCATTATCTGAGTTGTTGGGCTCTGGAAAAAGGCACCTTCTGGCTCCTTAAAGGCAGGGGACCATATCTCTTCATCTCTGAATTACTCAGAGCCCTGAGAACAGTGAAACCTCAGTATAGTAGATATGCTTGTCCACTGGCATCATGAGGGCTGGTCAGAACCACCAACTTTAACCTTTTCATGAATCAATTATTTAATGCTTTAATTTTTTTTTTTTTTTTTAATAATCATGTGTTTTCATTAATGGAAGGCATGCTGAATCAAGAAGCATTTCTGAAATTTTGTTATGAAATATGGATTTTGATACATATTATGCGGGACACATATGTTATGGTCTACATTGCTGCCTATTCATCCTCTTCTCCCAAACTGGAGAAACATTTCAGGACTAGAATCAGCAGCAGGTGCACATGGCCTCCTGGCCAGGGAGAGGTGATAGCCATTTCATAGTTAGCACAGTCATCTTCCCCTTCCCTGCCCCAATAAGGAATATGGTGTTTGGTTTGTTATCCCACTCTCTTATGCCCAGTGAAAATGCTACATTCTTCAAGAAAGCTTTCAGACCACACTCTAGCAGCTCATCCCTTTTAGCTGAACTGCAGCATTTTACCATAACACTTTCTCTCTTAAATCATAGTTTTTTTGGTTTGTTTTGAGAAATAATTTTAAACTAATAGAAAAGTTGCAAGAATAGTACAGACAACACTCATATTCCCCTTAACTTAGGCAGATTCACTTATTGTTATCATTTTACCTCATTTGCTTAATCATTTTTATTTGTACACATGTGTATTCTTTCTCTCTCTCTCCATATATATATATATATTAATACATACACTTATACACATACTATTATTACTATTTTTGGAACCATTTGAGAGTAATTTGCAAATATTTTAGCCCTTTACTCCTGAATACTTTAATATGTATCTCCTAAGAATACAGATATTCCTTTACATAGTCACAGTATGGTTATCCACTTCAGTAAATTTAACATTAATACTGTATTTTTATTATTTAATTGTCCATAGTCCATTGACATTTTTGAAAAACAGTACTTAAGGCATTTGATTGCTAATCAGAAAGTTGGTAGTTAAAACCTATCAGCTGCTCTGTGGAAGGAAGATGGGGCAATCTACTTCCATAAAGATTTACCATCTTGGAAACCCAGTGGGGATTGCTATGAGTCCCAATGGAGCTGATGTCAGTAGATTTGATTTTTTTTTGGTTTTCTTCCTTTTATAAAAAATAGAACATTCCTCATTTGGGGTTTGTCTGGCGTTTCTGATGATTAGAGACATGGTATGCGTTCCCAGCCAAAATATTCCTTAAGTGGTGTTTTGTCCTGCTCAGGATACCAAATCTAGAGGCACATGATGCCCATCTGCCCCTCATTGGCCATGTGTTGTCTGGTTTCTCACTGTGCAATACTATTTTGTTCTCTGTTACTGTGGGAAGATACTTCAAGACCATACAAATATCCTGCTCCTCATCATAATTTCCCTCCTAGGTTTAGCATTGAATCAATGACTCTTGCTGAACCAGTCTTTACTGTGATGGTTGCAAAATGGTGATTTTTTTTTCAACCCCCAAATTCTGTCCATTTTTGGCATTCTACTGTAGTAAAGAGTTCTCCTTTCTCCTTCATTCTTTCTTTATCTGTTTGTTACCCATATGACCTTGTGGGTTTTTTTTTTTTTTTTCCCTGCCACAGTAGTTTATAATTCATTACTACCCTTAATTATTTTGAAGTACACCTTGTCCTTC
Organism: Orycteropus afer afer; assembly: GCF_000298275.1. Lineage (NCBI taxonomy): Eukaryota > Metazoa > Chordata > Mammalia > Tubulidentata > Orycteropodidae > Orycteropus > Orycteropus afer. Next base: position 6,422,414 of record NW_006921747.1, read on the forward strand.
AAGCTGGCCCTTGTGTTCTGGCATGCCCCCATCATTTTTTGAACACATCCTTCCTTTCTGTCATAACAAGATATTCCACAGTTCTTGTTCTTATTCTTCATGTTGTGTGACTTTGGGCAAATCCCATTCCTTCTCCAGATCTTATTTTGTTCAGCTAGAAAAAAATAAATTGTTGGAGAAGCTAACCTCAAAGATTCCTTTTAATTTCTTAGTCCAGATCTCCCCAATGGGAAGTTCTCAGTGGAATCATGGGGGAGTAACAGTAACAATTTTGGAAAGGGATGATGAATTGGCTTGAGTTGCCACAGTGGTTCCTGGTGAAGTCATTTTGTGTATGCCATACGCCTACTAAAATATCTTGTTCAAGTGTAAAATTTATGGCATCATTGTTTTCTTTTATCTGGTCTTATAACTCCCCATATTTCTTTCTTTTTTTTTTTTAATCTTAGATACATCAATTCCTGGTTTTTCTGTCATTTACCTTTCAAACGAATTGTAAAGAACTTCTCATACTGTTTGGACTATTAGTCAATTGTTAGGATTTTTTCTGGCTTCATCTCTCACTGTATTCTTCTTAAACCTCACCACTCCAACCTCATCTCCTATGATGCACCCCCACACTCTATATTCTTCTGATACTATCCTTCGTCTTTTTCTTAAATACACCAAGCTGATTTCCTTCTGCTTACAGTTCTTTTTCCCTAAATATTTGTATGACTGACTCCTTTTTATCTTTTATATTTTAGCTCAAAAAAATATCCCTCCTCAGAGACCCTTCCTAATCATCATCCAGACTTAAGCTGCCCTCTATCCACCCAGTCCTCACTCTTTATCACTCCCTTTCATTTATTTTTCTTCATGCATTTATATATTTGATTGATTCTTAATTGTCTTTCTTAGTAGAATAAAGAAGATCAGGACCCTAGTTAAATTCATTGCTGTATCCCCAACACCTAGCACAATGTGCAGTAAATATTTGTAAAACATAAATGGACTAATAAATTCCTACACCTTGTACTCTGGCTTTGCCAGTTACCTCACAGTTTCCTCAACACACCTTGCATTTTCTTCCTTCTGAGCCTTTATAGAGTTCATTCTATTAGTTTTTTGTTTGTTAGTTTTGGAGAGGCTTAAGAAGTAGGAAGGTTATAGATCAGAGCCAGATTGTTTCAGAGGGATTTTGAGGTAAACCATATGTTACAGGAGAAAGAACCTTGCAGTGAGTGTCTGGGTATACAGGTTCTGTTCTAGCTCATTAATACTGTGGCCTTGGGTGAAAACCTACCAATTAATCCTTAAAGGCCCAACTCCAATTTCCATATCTGTAATAAAACCTGTGATTCTTTTAGATGAAATGACCTAATGTTTTCTCTAGATTCCTATTGCTTGCTTGCAGCTTTGAATACATTCGGTCTTGTATGAAGTTATTCAAGTGGATACCTTCATTTCATGGCAATAAACACTTCTTTAGAAATCAGAACTCTTATCAGTTAAAAATGATAGGAACTTAACTCAGGCTGGCTTAAGGAAAAAGGAATTTATTAGCTCAAGAAACTAGAAAATCAAGGAGCAGGACTGGCTTTAGGCATGGTTCTACCTAGAAATTCAGTCCCCCTCCATTTCTTGGCTCTGCTTTCTTCTGCTTTTTTGACTTCATTGTTAGGGAAGCTTTTCCTCATGCCAGTGGAAGAGGATAGTTGTGTTAAAAAGCCAAAGGAAACTAGAAATAGCCCAGAGCAGCAGAATGGATAAATCGTAGTATATGCATAAAATGATATATTACACAGCAATAAATAAGAATGAAGTATTGATACATGCAACAATCTAGATAAATCTGATAGATACTATGTTGAACAAAAGAAGCCAGATACAAAACAGAACATATTTATGGTTCCATTATATGCATTTTAACAACAAGTAAAAGTCTATAGTGAGACAGAAGAGTGGTTACCTTGAGCAGAGGGAAGGAGATATAGTATTGACTAGGAAGGAACATGAGAGGACCTTCTGGGTTGATGAGGATGTTCTCTATCTTGATCTGCCAGTTACATAGGCATATATATATGTTTTGGTTCTCTAGTGCTGCTATAAAAGAAATACCACAGATGGGTGGATTTGACAAACAGGGATTTATTCTCTTCTAGTTTAGGAGTCTAGAAGTCTGAGTTCAAAGTGCCAGCTCTAGGGGCTGGGTGAAGGCCCCTTGATCTTGGGCTTCAGCTCTGCCTCTTGCTCCCAGCCCACTGAAGCTAGAGGCTTCTTTTAACTTAGGCAGTTGCTGGCTGGTGAGACTGACAAACCCAAGGTTGACAAGTAAACTGGCACAGACCAAAGATTATCAAGCAATACGGCAGGCACTAGTTCAAGTCTAGAAACAGTCCCAAGACTGGCATTCACTGATGACTTGGTCAAATGCAGGATCCAAATGTGCCGAGAAGATCAGAGACCTTTCTCAAAGCCTCTTCTTATATGCTGGAAGCAGACCACATCCCTAAGGCAGCTACTCAGCTGCTCACTGTAGATTCTGTCATGGAATTGATTACCAGTCGCATCATGGGGAATGACTACACCCAATTGCCTGGCCACTTAAAACCAGGCCCAACCAAGTTGACATATAGCCTTAACTACCACAGTGTATGTAAACATTTCTTGAGCTAAACTCTGGAAATTTGTGTGCTTTACTATGTTTATATATATATTCTTTAAAAGCCAAATGACTGGAGAATTTCAAGGAATGAGTGGATAGCAGTAAATTGTCTAGCGAGGTCTAGTAAGAACTGAAAAGCTACATGGTATCTTTGGGTAAGGGTATTAATACTGACTTCTGTATAAGGCTAGCATAATCTGAGGTTAGAGGAATTGAATGGACAATAATCTTTAATTTCTATTTAGGCAAGAAATACTGCCTATGAACGGATCGAGACATCTCTGACCAAGCCATTAGCAGAGAATGAAGAAAGGGGAAAATACTTAGAAATGGAAAATACTGAGCAAGTCAATAAAAATTCAATAGAGGTAACCAAGTAATGAAACCTTATTTTGCAGATTTGAGATGTGGGTACCACAATCAGGGACCCAAGTGCCTATTTTGAACAAAATATACTATGCATATTAACGTTGCTGTGCATAGTTTCAACTGTATACTCTAATAAGATTATAGCATCTTAGTTCTAGGCTATAGGATGAAAGAAATGAAGAAGAGCTAAAGGGTGCATGTCTTATGTCATAAGGAAGGTTTCTAGAAACTACTACAAGGTACTTTCTGTCTAAGTCTCTTTGAACCAAAACTTAGTTATATGACCACCTGACTTCAAGGGAGTGTTTGTTTTTGTCACTGTGAGCCCAGGTGTAAAATTATTATGGAAGGAAAGAAAAAATGTTTATTTAAGGACAACTAATAGTGTCTGTAAGGAACCCGTGGTTTCAGTTGTTAAGTACTCAGCTGCTAACCAAAAGATTGGCAGTTTGAACCACTAGTGGCTCTATGGGAGAAAATACCAGGCAATCTGCTCCTGTAAAGATTACAGCCTAGAAAAGCCTATGGGGGCTGTTCTACTCTGTCCTGTAGAGTCACCATGAGTCTGACTTGACTTGATTGCATACAACAGCAACAATAGTAATGTCTGCTATGTTCAAGATACTGAATCCTTCAGAATGAGAGAAGCACAGTTGTGTCATTTCCTAGAGGATGAAAAGAACAATGTATTGTTTCCTTAGTCTTTTTTTTTTCCTTCTAGGATATCCATGCATTTGCAATCCAGAGCCTAGCAGAACTGACTGCCTGCTCAATTGAATTGTTTCACAAAACAGCAGCATTGGTTCTACATGGTCAGAAGCAGGAAGCGACAGCCATAGAGAGGAGCCGAGCCCTTTCCCAGTAAGTATAATGAGTATCCCTCTAATTGATGGAAATTGCTGAAAGAGTTTTCTTAGCTTATTTAGAGAAATTTAGACACTTCCCTCTCAACAAGCTGCTATTCACATTTCACCCATTCATATATTAGAGATTTCTTCATTTTGAGTGTTAGTTACTATGTATCCAAGGATGTTTCTTGTCATTGAGCCTTCATAATTCTACCTTATAAATCTGTCCTTAAGCAACTTGTGTTCTGAAAACTAATTTTCAGTTTGTTAGTCTTAATAGCCAGTGGCTCTGCAGGAGAAAGACCAGGCAATCTGCTTCTGTAAAGATTTCAGTATAGGAAATGTAGTTCTACTGTGTCACATGGCGTTGCTATGAGTTGGAATCAGCTTAATGGCATACAACAACAAGAACAATACATATGTGTGTGTGTGTGTATCCATATATATATGTATATATATATATATATACATATACATATGTATATATATACCCACGTACATATACACATACACACATATGTGTATAAAAACTCATTGCCATCAAACTGCTTCTGACTCATAGTGACCCCCATTAGGTTTCTGAGGCTATAAATCTTTATGGAAGTAGATTGCCCCATCGTCCTTCCATGGAGCAGCTGGTGAATTTGAACCACTAACATTCTGGTTAGCAGCCAAATGCTTTATCAACTGTGCTACTACAGCTCCTTATAAATGTGTATACTTGTAAACTCTGTATATATGTATTAGTGGATATATGTTTAATTTTATTTGCACGTACATAGTCTTTCACTTAATTAGCAAGTTTAGTTAGAATTGGTGAAAACCAGGATTTTGATTACTCACTGATACACACTCAGTACCTGGAACAATGCCTAGCATATAGAATACATTCAGTAAATATTTGTTGAATAATGAATGAATTAATATGTATTTATTTTAAATATATATCTAAATGGAATTAGAGAGTTTTAAGTACTATGTTGTCACCAAATATATTTTAGTTATTTCCTTTAATTTAACTTGAAAGCATAATACTTTCTATAGGATTTCATGGAAAAATTTTTCTGAGAATTGGACTCCTCTTCCTTGTAGAATGAAGCCTGTTCACATGGGTCCTCAAATACATTAAGTCCCCAAATACTTCAGCTGATTTAGGCATATTTATTCCCTTTCAAAGCATTCATCTTTCACATATAGTAGCAGGAGTGGTTTATTTTCTTCCAGTAATTTAAATATAGCTGATTAAAAAAAGAGAAAGAAAAAGATAAAAAGGAGCCATTCTTTCTTTTCCTTTCTTTCCCAGGATGACAGTTGTACTGTGTAAAGAATTGTCTATTCTGTCCAAAGAGTTTACCACCTACCTAACAAATGCTGGGGTAAGAATTTATGTCTCTTATTAGGCTAATCTCTAACTTTTAATAGCTTTATTGAGATATAATTTACATATCATAAAACTCACCTGTTTAAAAGTATTTAAGTGAATGGTTTTTAGTTTATTTACAGAGTTATAAAACCATCACCATAATCAAATGTTAGAATATTTTCATCATTCCAAAAAGAAACCTTATACCATCAGCAGCCACTCTGCGTTCACTTCCCTCTGCGTTATTGCCCTAGACCTAGGCAACAGTAATCTACTTTTTGTTTCTATAGATCTCCCTATCTGGACATTTCATATAATTTGAATCATACAGTGGGTGTTCTTTTGTGTCTGTCTTCCTTCACTTGCCATAATGTTTAAGAAGTTGAGCCACATTGTAGCACATATAAGTACTTCCATTATGCTGCTGTTCGGTGCCATGGAGTTGGTTCTGACTCGTAGCAAACCTGTGTACAACAGAATGAAACACTGCCTGGTCCTGCGCTATCCTCACAATCCTTGCTGCACTTGAGCCCATTGTTGCCATCACTGTGTTGATCCATCTCATTCCTATTCTTCCCCTGTTTTGCTGATCCTGCACTTTTAGCATGATATTTTGCTGACCCATGTGCCAAGCATAATATCCTTCTCCAGGGACTGGTCCCTTCTGGCAATATGACCGAAGTAGTTGAGATGAAGTTTGGCCATTCTCACTTCTAAGGAGTATTTCTGCTGTACTTCTTCCAAGATAAATTTGTTCATTCTTCTGGAAGTCCATGGTATTTTCAGTATTCTTCACCAACACCACAATTCAAATGTTCTTTTTGGTAATGAGTAATACCATTCCTCCTCTTTAATTTGTCATTCCTGGCATAGTAGACCACATGATTGTCTTATTCAAAATAGCCAATACTAATCCTTTTCAGCTCACTAATGCCTAAGATATAGATCTTTATGTATTCCATTTCATTTTTGACAACTTCTGGTTTTCCTAGATTGATAGAATCATACTTCATACATTCTATATTCCAATTGTTAATGAATGTTTGCAGGGGTTTCTTCCCATTTTGAGTTGTGCCTAGTCAGCAAATAAAGTTCCCAAAAGTTGTACTCCATCCACATCATTGAGGTTGACTCTCCTATGAGGAAACAGCTCTCTCCCAGTTGTATTTTGAGTGCCTTCCAACATGAGGGGCTCACTTTCTGGCACTGTATCAGATAGTGTTTCACTGCTATTTGTAAGGTTTTCAGTGGCTAATTTTTTCAGAAATAGGTGGCTCCATAATTCTTGCCAGTCTGTGTTAGTTGGAAGCTCTGCTGAAAGCTGTCCAGCAGGTGACCGTGCCACTATTTGAAATACTGTTGGCATAACTTCCAGCCTCATAGCAACATACGAGCCACCATAGTATGGCAAACTCACAGACAAGTGGAACTCATACATGTATGTTGACAGCAACATTATTCAGAATAGCCAATAAGTAGAAACACTCAAATATTTATTGAAAGATGAAGTAGATAAAGAAATTGTGCTATTTCCACCACACGTGAAATATTGTGTGATACGGTGGGCTGGGAGAGAGGCTGAGCATTTTTCCTGAACTTGTATTGTAGCCTGTGGTGCTTCCCTAATAAACCCCATAATCTGTGAGCTCTGTGTGGCCACTGCAGTGAATTATCAAACCCAGGAGAGAGGTGGTGGGTGCTTTGGGAGGAACGGTTGGAGAAAGGGCTGGAGGGAGGCAGCATGTCTGGCCTTGCAGTAATAGGCCTTGGGTTTCTGCTCGTAATCCTGTCTTCCTCTTGTGGGATTAGAGGAGGTCAGAACATGTGACCTCCTTGCCCTTTTTGCAGATACATATATCAAATGATGAATTAGGTAAATAAAATGTACTGTCTTCACATATGGAGTATATTACTGAATAACATTTCATGTGTGGAGTTAGTACAGTTTATTTATCTAATTCATCATTTGATAAACTTCTGAGTGTTTCCACTTATTAGTTGTTCTGAATAATGTTGCTATGAATATGTATATACAAGATTTTTGTGCACATCTTGGTATATTTTAGTTAAATAGTTGGAGTTGGTATTGCTGGGTCATGAAGATCATTCAAAAGCTGCCAGACTATTTTTCAAGTGGCTGCATCATTTTATATTCTCACTGGCAATGTATGATTTTTTCAGTTTCTCCTATCTTCACCAATGCTTGTTTTTCTCTCTCTCTCTTTTTTCTTAGCCATCTTAAGTAGGTATAAAATGATATCTTATTGTGGTTTTGATTTGCATTTCCCTCACTGTGAGTCATCATTGACTCGATGAAAATGTGTTTTGGGTTTTTAATGACTGATGATAATGAGTATCTTTTTCATTTCCCTAATGATTGATGATGATGTGTTTATAGCCATTTGTGTACCTTCTTTGAAGAAATGTCTCTTCAAATCTTTTGTCTATTTTTTCATTGGGTTATTTGTCCTCCCTCTACCCATCATTATTGAGCTGTAAGAGTTGATTATATATAGTCTGCATACAGGTTTCTTACAGATACATGATATGCACATATTTTCTCCAGTCTGTAGGTTGTCTTTGCAATTTCTTGATAGTATTCTTTGATGCATAAAGGTTTTAAATTTTGGCCAAGCAAACTTGTCAATATTCTTTTTGATCACTTGTATTTTCGATGTTATATCTAAATAATCATTATCTAATCCAAGATTATACAGATTTACTCCTGTGTTTTCCTTTAAGAGTTTTATAATTTTACCTGTTACATTTGTGTCTGTGGTCCATTTTGATATAATTTTTGTGTATGGTGTGAAGTAGGGCTTCAACTGTATGCTTTTACATGTGTCCCAGCACCATTTGTTGAAAATAATCTTTTCCTATTGAATTGTCTTGATCTCTTTGCTGAAAATCAGTTGAACATGGATTTATTTCTGGACTCTTATTTCTTTTCTTTTAATCTATGTGTCTGTCCTTATGCCAGTATCACACTGTCTTAATTACTGTAGGAAGTTTTGAAATCAAAAAGTCTGAGTCCTCCAACTTTGTTTTTCTTTCTTCAGGATTGTTTCAGCTAGTCTAGGTTCCATGAATTTCCATGTGAACTTTAATATCAGCCTGTTTATGTCTAGTTGATATTTGCAACTCATTTTTTCTCCTATTTTTATCAAGTCTGCAGTATATTTTGTGCTGCCCTCTGAGACCTGTGCTGGAAATATATTGTTGTTGTTGTT
>NW_006921747.1:6431560-6433174 GCF_000298275.1 Orycteropus afer afer
CTTCCTTCCGAGGAGTGGCTGATATGTTCTATAAAGCTCCTTTAATCCAGTAAATCAACTATTAAGGTGCTAACGAGTATTATATTTGCATTATTTATTTCCAGGAAACGATAATTTTCCAAACAGCAAATCTTCAAACTATTGAGTTTTTTGAGAACGTGTCCCACATATGCATAATTTGTTTTAACATTTTCTGGCCAAATGTGCCTTTCTCTCATAAAATGAAGATAATTTTTAAAGTGAAAAACTATAAAGCAGTACCCTATCAATTCAAATAACATAGAAGGTAAAAGGCAGTTTAAAGCACACAAAATTTCATCTTTCAGAGATGTCTCTGTGTCCAAAACGCTTTCATTTATGTATGATTGTGAGTGTGTGTTTCAAGGTGGAATTATACTCCGCTTACTGTTTTTAACCAGCTCTGGTCAGTTAACACTGTGTTATTCTTCATTCTAGGTCAAAGAAAAGGCAGATGTTCTTAACCCGGTAATCACTGCGGTATTTCTAGAGGTTAGTGGCAATTGTTTTTAAGTTTCTTAAAATGTAAACTTGTAGCAAGCAGTCTTAAAAACTGCTAAAGCATTATGTATTAATGAACTCTTCCTAAGTCTTTTGTCTCTAGCTTTTTAAAATTTTTCACCAGATTGGTAGATTAGCTATGTTGATGCAGTGGTGTGTATTTGATGCATACCCCTGTTCATTAATTACAAAGCTGCAGGGTAAATGGAGATGAAGAAGCAGTAAGCTGTTATTATTTTGTATTACCCTTTGGCATCTTAGTGGACAATTCTCAGTAATGAAACACCTTCCAGAGACCAGCTAATAAACTTGAAGGGCTGCAAATTATAAGAAGGTAAGCATTGTTTCCTAAAGAACTAAGATTTACACAGAAGGTACTGGGTAAAAACAACAAAACAGTTTATCATTCCCTTGGCAAGAAATCTTGCTTTGTTTTGCCCAGGAGGTACCTATGTTTACCTTTACCTTTGTCAGTTTATGTCTTAGTCCTCTAGTGCTGCTATAACAGAAATACCACAAGTGTACAGCTTTAACAAATAGGAATTTATACTTCTACAGTTTAGGAGGCTAAAAGTCCAAACTTAGAGTTTCAGCTTTAGGGGCTGGGTGAAGGCCTCTTGACCTAGGGCTTCAGCTCTGCCTCTTATTCTAGGCCCACTGGAGCTAGAGGCATCTCCTAACTCAGACAGTTGCTGGCTCCTGAGGCTAACAAACCCGGGGTCAGCAAGTAAAATGGCACAATCCCAAGATTGGTAAGCAACGTGTCAGGCTACTGGTTCAGGTCCAGGAACTAGAGATGAAGACTCAGCCAAATGAGGATACAGATATGCCAAGAAGCTAGAGACTGTTCCCAAAGCTCTTCCATATATACTGGAAGCAGGCCACATTCCGAAGGCATTTCTGCTTGCACTGATTAATGTCTCACAGCAGATTATACCGTATCCAGTCTTATAGGGAATAACTGTATCCAGCTGCCCAACCACTCACAATCATAGCCTAGCCAAGTTGACACACAACCTTAACTATCATGGTTTATTAGATTTAGGAAGTGGAAGATTTAAGTCCATGGAAAAAAGGGAGTATGGGGGAAACTCT
>NW_006921747.1:6433559-6434754 GCF_000298275.1 Orycteropus afer afer
TTTAACTATTAGACTGATCTCTCTAGTTTTAAATTTTTAAAAAAGCTACATCAAGGAAATGATTTTAATTTCCTTAACTACTTGCATAGTGTGTGTGTGTGTGTGTGTGTGTGTGTGATTTAGTAGATGACGGTAGTATTGAAAGAGGCTTATATAGAAAATCAGGAGACCAGTCCTGTCCTGATCTGCCCTGATTTGCTTATGACCTTGAACCAGGAATTTACCTTCTTGGCAATCTCATTATCTTGTTTGCAAGGTAAGAGATTTATCTAGATCACCTCTAAGGTCTCTTTTGGTTAAACTATTCAATATGTCACACTAAAGTTTAAAAACTGAGTACTTGTCATTGATAAGGTATTTCACTTGCTTGATATGGGTTCATTGTTGCTATTTTGAGTTGCTTGTTTATCTTTAGGAGCTCTGGTAGCATAGTGCCTAAGGCATTTGACTGCTAACTAGAAGGCTGGTGGTTCAAACCCACCAGCCACTCCACAGAAGGAAGTTTGAGCAATCTACTTCTGTAGTGATGCCACCTCAGAAACCTAAGGAGGGGTCACTATGAGTTGAATCAACTCGACAGCAATGAGTTCTGTGGTTTTTGTTTGTTTGTTTGTTTATCCTTGGCAAATTTAAAACACTCTTGTCCTTGAAATTATACATTTTTATCTTAATGTAATGGACTCTTGTTGTTATTCTTCTAGAAGATGAGAGAGCCCATCAGGTATAAATGAAGTCTGGCAAACTCTGAGCATAATGATTTTTATGATACTTTTCATAAATCTGTCTGCTGTGCCAGATAGAAATCTATCTATACTGTGTCATCTTTGAAAACAGCATTCTTTGTTTATGTTTGTGAGCAGCCATCTCGTGCTCACTGATTGCGTTGAGTCCATCGCAGAAGAGCTGTCACAATGGGCTGGAAATCTGATAGGTGCAGGATTCACAGCCTTCTGAAACCATTCTTCACTATTTGTTCTGGCTACCTAGTGCCACTCTGACAAGAAATATATACCACAAATGGGATGGCCTTAACAAACAGGAGTTTATTCTTATAATTTGGAGGCTTTAAGTCCAAGTTCAAAGTGCCAGGCTCTAGGAGCTGGGTGAAAGCCCCTCAACCTTGAGGTCCAGCTCTGCCTTCTGCTCTTGGCCCACTGGAGCTAGAGGCATTTCTTCACTCAGATAGCTGCTGGCT
>NW_006921747.1:6435880-6438477 GCF_000298275.1 Orycteropus afer afer
CTGTGCATAAGCAGCCCTTCCTTCTCCCATGATTGTTCTCTCCAGGGCGTGTGTCTACTTGAGGTAAATGTTTAACTCACATCCAAGGCTGTAAATCTTTATGGAAGCAAACTGCCTCATCTTTCTTGCAGAGTGGTTGGTGGATTTGAACTTTTGACCTTTTGGTTAGCAGCTTAACCTTAACCACTGCATTGTCAGAGCTCTTTCATGAATTCAATTAGTTTGAAAAATATTAATCTGTTGTTATATTATAGAATGTTTTCTCTTTATGATGACTGTGATATTTTCTTTTTCTTGCCTTTTTAAATCCTGGCAGGCATCAAACAGTGCTTCCTATATCCAGGATGCCTTTCAGCTCCTCTTACCTGTGCTGGAGATCTCTCTTATTGAGAGCAAGACTGAATCACCATAGGCATGAGCTGCAGGTCCAGTGGCCTTTGTTAGAACATTGAAGAACAGAGGAGATTTGACCTGGACTTGTGGCAATGGCCAAGAAGTGCCACTTTCTCCTGGATACCCCTGCAGAAGTGAGGGAAAAGGGTTATTTTACTATTTAAAATTTTAGGCACGAGAGCAAGCTTAAAGAGGAAATTTGTTGCCTTTACCGCTTGGCTGAGGTAGTCTGGTCCTTACACTATTGTTCCCAATTGTATCATTAAATTTGAAAAAAATCCTTTTGTAGGAAGTCCAAGGATAATGGCTCTAGATAAAGGTTAGTAGGGCATGTGTGCAAAAATGCTGTTCTTTCTTTGACATGATGCAAAACACTAACAATTGCTATGAGTAGAATTGATTGTTAACTAAGAGAGAAAGAACTTAATTTAGCATTCTAAAATTCACATGCTAACTAAGAGAGAAAGAACTTAATTTAGCATTCTAAAATTCACATGCTTAGCCTATTAATGGCATCTATTTTCTCCTTTCTAGAATAAAATCTATACCTGTAAGAAAATTGAGTATATATAAGCTCTATAATGATTACTCTTTATCACGTGAATTTTTGGAAATGGTTAGGAGAAAGTTGTAGAATATTATATTTGTAGCCACAAAAATTGACTATTGGAATGTACCATTGGTTTCAAATAGACCCCTAAAGCCCACCCTTGGATGATAATCCCCAAGTTTTAACTGGCCCCCAATTAACTGGATTGAAGACCAATAAGTGCAACTTATAGAAATGATATCGTATTTGCAGATATTCTGTCTCTCCAGAATATTTTTCATGCATACCTTATATGCAGGATAAATTCTGTAACAGCCAACTCCAAAGGAGTGTTGAAGTTCTTTTAGTAACGGGGTTTTTATTGTTTGAATATTGTTGAAATGGACTGCAGAGTCCCATAGAAATGATGTTCATTTATAATAGGATTTAACCTATAAAACACAATCCATTTTTTCCTCATTCTTTTTTGTTTGTTTTAGTATATTCTTCAGCATATTTTTAGATGTACCTTTTATCCTTATGGTCTGAAGCTTCATGTGCTCAGTTCAACAACTTAAGAGACTATTAAGGTGCCATCTACCAAAGGCTATTTTGGGATCTAGTCTTTGTACAGGGCTGACTCGACGGCACATAACAACATAACAACAACAACAAGTCTTTGTACAAAGTTCTTCAACATGGTTTTTTTTTTTTTTTTAATGATTCATTAACTTTTGTGAGCTCTCCCACTCATCTTCTATTATCTTTAAAATAAAATTTAATAATTGTGTCAGTTGTTGATCCTTCATTTATCCTTCCAAACATGAGTCTCAATATCTTCAGCAAAGCAGAGCTATAACACAGATTGATATCAAGACTGTTTCCATGTAATACTGGGGTAGAGGCAGTTTGTAAGCAAGGAGGAAATAAATAGATGTGGATGAAAAAGACGAGTAGCACTAAAATATCATTGCTCTGTTTTAATATCGTCATATTTAATAGGAGTATTTGTTTTTAGAGACAAATTTCACCCTTTCCTCACCCATCTAACAACTTGAGTAATTCTGAAATTTCTGAAAAACACTTGGTTCTGGTGGCATAGTGCCTAAGACATTTGACTGCTAACCAGAAGGAAGGAAGTTTGGGCAATCTACTTCCATAGAGATGCACCTCGGGAACTCAAGGAGGGGTCGCTATGAGTCGGATCTGACTCAATGGCAGTGAGTTTGATTTGGTTTGGATGGTTAATAAGGCTGATGTTCTCCTGTCCGTTTGTTGCCTTATGCTCAGTTGCTGTGTCTGAACTTGTCTCCTTAGAGCAAGGTATTCTTATGTATGATTTAGGAACTGGTCACACTGCCAACTACCTATTAACCTTTTATGCAGTAGCAGTGTGGCAGCCTTTACTCTTTGATCTAGGGATGCTATCTAAGCTTTTTGCAAGAAGAGAGATATAAATATTTGGAACAGAGGAATGATTCTTTATGTACTTTCCCAGATTGCAGCCCTTAATTTAGCCTATTTTATTTTATTATTATTTTTATTATTTTGTACCCTCCTGGTCACAAAAGCCCACTTGTTATGAGTGATAACAGTTATTTTCACTATATCCTAACTGAGCCCCTGCTGTGTCAAGCATGTTGTTGTTGTTGTTGTTTGCCGTCGAGTCGGCCCC
>NW_006921747.1:6438577-6441478 GCF_000298275.1 Orycteropus afer afer
CTTCCTTCCGAGGAGTGGCTGGTGGGTTTGAACCGCCAGCCTTCTGGTTAGAAGTCAAGTACCTTAGCCACTATGCTACCAGAGTTTCTAACAAGTGGGTTGCATGGGCCGGGAAGCATAGTACTGAGCAATTCATCTCAATTGGTGGCCTTCCCCAGAGTACTAAACATAAAAGAGTAGAGTTCTTAAATTCTGAAATGTTTGCAGCCCTCAACTTTAACTAAGACACCTCTTTCATTCCTGCACCTAAAGCCTGCATCTCCGGTTATTATCTTAGGAGCAGAGTTAAAAACTACTTTATAAACACCTTTAATGGTCCTGATAGTTATGAAGGGACTCATACATTTGTAAAGTGCCACATTATACACTGTATTTTTTTGCAATTTTCCCTCACCTCCCCTGTCCTCCCATCCCTGGTAACCAACAAATTAAGTTTCCTTCCATATATAAACCTTTCCTTGCCTTTTTACAATAGTGGACTAATATAATATTTGTCCTTCTGTGATTGACTTATTTCACTCAGTATAATGTCCTCCAAGTTCATCCATGTTATGAGGTGTTTCACAGATTCTTCATTATTCTTTAATGTTGCATAGTATTCCATTGTATATATGTACCATAGTTTGGTTATCCATTCTTCCATTGATGTGCACTTAGGTTGTTTCCATCTCTTTGCTGTTGTGAACAGTGCTGCCATTATGAACACGAGAGCACATACATCTTTTCATGTTCTGGCTCTCACTTCTCTTTTTTCAAAACTTTTTATTGTAATTTGGGTGAAAGTTTACAGAACAATTTTGTTTTCCATAGATAGAGATTTTGTTTTGTGACATTGATTTCCTACTTCCTCTCTGGCTTTCCCTGTGTCCTTCTTTCCTATGCATTCTGAGCTTTCTTCCTGCAAAAATACTGCCCTTCTGATCTGATGTAATTGTTCACCTTGTAGGCCTGTCTATTGTTTGACTGAAAGTTAAGCTATGGGAGTGAGTTCATTTCCAGGCCCAATGGTTGACTAGAGGCCATAGTCTCAGGGGTTTCACCAATCTCTATCAGACCAGTAATTATGGTCTTTTATATGATTTTGAATTTTGTTCCACATTTTTCTCCTCCTCTATCCAGTATCTCTAATTTTGATCCCTTTCTGAGTGGTTGTCAGTGACAAACAGGCACCATCTAGTTTTTCTGGTCTCAGCATTGTTTAGGCTGAGGTTCCCATGATCCACTAGTCCCTTGAGCTAATTGTTTCCATATGTCTTTGATTTTCTTTGCTCTGAACATGGAGAGTGTATGAGAGTTCCAGTCTCTCCAAGCTCTCACCAAAATACGTTATTTCTGTTTTTTTGAACTTTGCTATTGCTGTGGGAGTGAGGTGATATATCATTGTTATTTTGATTTGCACATTGTGTTGGATTGCCTTTCTTGGGAATGGGCACAGATATCACTCTTAGGAGTGAATTGGCCAGATAGCTGTCCTCCAGTTTTCATGGCATAAGTGAGTAAGTGCAGATTGGGTTTCTTCCTTCAATACCACTGGTTCTTGTTCTTGATCATATGCTACCTTCTGAAATGGCTGAATGTTGACCAATTCTTTTCGGTACAGTGATTCTGTGCTCCTTCCTTCTTCTTTTGATGCTTCCTGCATTGTTCAATATCTTGCCTGTGAAATCCTTCAGTATTGCAATTGGAGGCTTGAATTTTTTTTCAGTTCTTTCAGCTTGAGAAATTCTATGCATATTCTTCTCTTTTGGTTTTCTAATTCCAGGTCTTTGCACATTTCATTATTTTACTTTACTTTGTCTTCTGAAGCACCTTTGAAATTTTCTGTTCAGTGAATTTATTTCAACATTTATTTATTCGCTTCAGCTATTCTCCATTTAAGAGCAAGTTTCAGAGTCTTTTCTGGCATCCATTTTGATCTGATTTTCCTTTTCCATCTTCTTAATGACCTTTCACATTCTTCTTATATGATGTTCTTGATCCATCCACAACTCTTCTGGTCTTTGGTCTTTGGTATTCAGTGCATCAAATCTATTACTTAGATGTTATCTAAATTCAGGTGGGATATAATCAAAGTCATATTTTTGCTGTTATGGACTTGTTTTAATTTTCTTCAGCTTCAACTTGCACTGGCTAGAAGCAATTGATGATCTGTTTCAGTCAGCTCCTAACCCTGTTTTGACTAATGTTATTGAACTTCTCTATTGCCCCTTTCTACAGGTATGGTCTATTTAATTCCTGTGTATTCTATCTGGCAAGGTCCATGTGTATAGCCAGTGTTTCTGTTGTTGGAAAAGATATTTGCAATGAATAATTTATTGGTCTTGCAAAATCCTGCCATACAATCTCCATCATCATTTCTGTTGTAGTCACTGTTTTAGCTCATTGGGGGCCTTCCCATCTTTCATTGACCCTCCACCTTACCAAGCATGATATCCTTCTCCAGGGAATGGTTCCTTCTTACAACGTGACCAAAGTAGGTGAGAGGAAGTCTGGCCATTCTCGCTTCCAAGGAGCATTCTGGCAGCACTTCTTCCAGGACAGATTTGTTAGTTCTTTTAGCAATCTATTGTTCTTTCAGCATTTTTCACCAGCACCACAACTGAAAAGCATCAACTCTTCTTCAGTCTTCCATTTTCATTGTCCAGCTCTCCCATGCATATGAGGTGATTGAAAATGCCATGGCTTGTGCCAGGTGCCTTAGTCCTCAAGGGGACATCTTTGCTCCTCAGCACTTGAAAGAGATCTTTTGCAGCTGATTCGCCTATTAGTGCTATACCTCATCTGATGTCCTGACTGCTGCTTCCATTGGTGTTGATTGTAGAACCAAATAATATGAAGTCTTTGACAACTGCAATCTTTTCTCCATTTATCCTGATGCTGCTTATAGGTCCAGTTGTGGGG
>NW_006921747.1:6441603-6458130 GCF_000298275.1 Orycteropus afer afer
TGTTGTTGTTGTTATGTGCCGTCGAGTCAAACCCGACTCATAGCGACCCCTCCTTGGGTTTCCGAGGCAGTATCACTACGGAAGTAGGATTGCCTAACCTTCCTTCCGAGGAGTGGCTGGTGGGTTTGAACCGCCAGCCATCTGGTTAGCAGGCAAGTGTCTTAGCCACTATGCTATCTAAATCAGAATGGCCAATACCAGTACATTTCAGCTCATTAATGCCTTAGGATATCTTATTTTCATGCATTCCATTTCATTTTTGACAACTTTCAGTTTTCCTAGATTCATACTTCGTACATGCCATGTGCTGATTTGTTGAATGTTTGCAGCTGTTTCTTCCCATTTTGAGTCATGCCCATCAGCAAAGAAGGTCCCGAAAACTTTACTCCATTCATGTCATTAAGGTCAGCTCTACTTTGAGGAGGTACCTCTTCCCCAGTCATATTTCAAATGCCTTCAAACCTAAGGGGCTCATTTGCTGGCACTACAACAGACAGTGTTGCAGGGCTATTCATCAAGTTTCCCAGTATTTTATCAGACAGTGTTTTGCTGATAGTTCATAAGATTTTCAGTGGTCACTTGTTTTGGAAGTGGATGGCCCCGTCCTTTTTCCTGGTTTCTCTTAGTCTAGAAGGTCTGCTGAAACCTGTCCACCATGGGTGACCCTGCTGGTATTTGAAATACCATTGGCATAGCCTTCAGCCTTACAGCAACATGCAAGCCACCACAGTAGGACAAACTGACAGAGGACTGGTGGAATTTTAGATTAGATCCACAAAAGGTGAATTTTACTCCTGGATTCTTTCTTTCTCTCTTATCTACTGATCACACCCCTACCCTGCCCAAATATTTTTTTAATGGAGTTGGGGACCACTAATGAAATAGTAATTTAGAAATTAATTAATTAATTAATTAATTAATTAATTAATTAATTTTGAGAAACAATTGCCTCCCCTCATCCTGGAATATAATGAGAAAAGAATTCAAGGTCCTTTATTTAGTAGAGGGAAAGGAATAGGAGCATAAACATTCATTGATAAGTCAATTCAGGGGTCATTCTGGATCCTATTGGATTATATTGATGGTTTTTGGTTGGTGTCTGCATCATTACTCTTACTGGGACACATACATGATGTAATTACTTGATGATACCCTTTTGGTACTATTTTCCTTTTAAATTTCTGGTGCCTAAAATTTACCACTAATTCCTAAAATATGCCATCCCCTTCCCAATTCACTTAACACCTGGATAAATAAAATGTTTAGTTATTATTACTGGAGTGAATATTTCACTTCATACAAATCGAGATCATTAAAGACTGTGATTAAAAGACACTATTATTTTGATCTAAAAGAAATAGAAAACTCTGTACACTAATTCTTGTTTTGCTTTATATGGTACATTGGGAATGTGTTAAAGACAATCTATGTTTTCCTTACTAACTTTTGATAGTATTGTTTTATTGTAACATAAATATCCAAGTTGACAGACCTGAACTTTTAAATCATAATTCATATAGATGGTATTACTTAGAATCTGATACACAGATGCACTGGTGTGAATTTTCTAGTCCTGTAATCAGGAAACAAAGTCTTATGGGTTCCTACTGCTGAATGAAGACCCTCTTTCTAAAATTTGTTTTTATCTAAAGATCTATTTGAGGGAGAGATAATCTGACAGGGAGTTGCTGTTCATATCACTCTGAGAAATAAACTTCTTGTATATTTTTAGATGTGCTCTGAATTTTAAAGAGAATAATCTTTAGGTTGGAAAAGCCCAGAATAAAATTGTACACACAACAAGCACTCAATAATCATGGCATTTCATAAATATCTTACATCTTCACAACTTAAAGTGATGTCCATTTTCATAAAAAGTTTAAAATTAAGCATTTGAGAAATAAGGAAGTTCTGAAAATAATGAGCCTCTTAATATGTTATCATTATTTTCACAACTTCCTTATTTCTCAATTGCTTAATTTTAAACTTTTTACGAAAATGGACATCACTTTAAGTTGTGAAGATGTAAGATATTTTATGTTATCAAGGAGCTCTGGTAGCATAGTGCCTAAGGCATTAAAGAAGGCTGGTAGTTCAAACCCACCAGCCACTCCTCAGAAGGAAGATGGGGCAATCTACTTCCGTAGTGATACTGCCTCAGAAACCCAAGGAGGGGTCACTATGAGTCGGGTCCGACTTGAAGGCACATAACCACAACAACAATATGTTATCAAGGCCTTTGTCAAATATACAAAGATAATTTTGAAAACTTGCTCACTGGTTAACACTTTTCAACTGCATTCTGATGTTCCTCCAGCACCAGCCCGCTCCTTTCTTCCTGTTTCACTTGCAGCCCCATCTTTGCTTATTATTACATAGTCTGGCAAAATTCCCACATAACTTCATGTCTATAACTTACCCAGTGAGCTTTTCAGGAAAATTACAAAACAAACAAATGAAAAAAACCCACCAAAAATCCTTGAATATTCTCTCAATTCACTTGTCCTTAGAGTTAAAAGCAAAGAAAGGCTACAGTAATCTCATCACCCATGCAAATCACTGCAGAACTTTTCAGTGATAAGAGTTACTGACTGCCCTTCCATTGTAAGAGGCAGATACAAAGATGGAAAATTAAATGATACCATCTGTTTTTACCTGTCAACCTCAAATGTCTCCTTTTGTATGCATGGGCCATTACTAAGCTAGTTCTAAAGAGGAAGTCATTGTTTCCAACTGACTGAATGCACCAATATGCTTAATATTTTTTAAAAGCACATTTGTAAGTTGGAATGGAGGTGGAGATTATCACAGAGTTTCTACCAGCCAGTCTCAACTGGGGATATCAGAATTGAAAGACTTAAGGGTTTAATAAGGAGCCCTCATGGTACAAAGGTTAAGCGCTGGGCTGCTAACCAAAAGGTTGGTGGCTTGACCCATCCAGAATCTCTGTGGGAGAAAAACGTGGCGATCTGTTCCCATAAAGGATTACAGCCTAGAAAACCCTTTGAGACAGTTCTGCTCTCCATCATGAGGATGCTATGAGTCATAATCGTTAGGTACTGAAAGGTACCTAACAATGACAAATGTTTAGTACAAGTGCATCTTTCACTTCTCCCACACATATCATTGAGAGCAGTAAAAACTCCATATTCATATATTGAAGCAAAAGGTTCAAAATAAAAATAGAATATTTTTATCCATTTACAGCATTCAGTGAATCCGTAAATATTTTGTTTTTGTGATTAGGGTGAAAGTTTACCCAAGTTAATCTTCCATACAACAGTTCATACACATTTTGTTTTGTGACATTGATTGTAATCCCCATAATGTAACAGCTCTCTTCACACTTCCTCCCTGTGGTTACCTTTTCCCTCTGTCCCTCTTTCTTATGCGTTTCTGTCCTCTGAGCTATGTGTCCCTGCGCACAGACTTCAGCAAATGCTTCTTAAGTAACTTCCTTTTGTATTTCTTTTGCTTAGCATTTAGTTCCCTGAGTATGGCACAGGGTCTGGCACATGGTAGGAAATGTTTTTTGGCTGACTGAAAGAAATGGAAGGAAGAAGAAAAAGGAGAGAAGAAAGAAAGGGAAGAACGGGGGCGGGGGGAGGATGGTTTATTTTTCTGCAACCAGCAGAGAATATGGGACTTAATCTCTGGTAGCGTAGTGCCTAAGGCACTTGACTGCTAACCAGAAGGCTGGCGGTTCAAACCCACCAGCCACTCCTCGGAAGGAAGGTTGGGCAATCTACTGCCATAGTGATACTGCCTCGGCAGCTCAAGGAGGGGTCGCTATGAATTGGGTCTGACTCGACAGCACATAACAACAACAACAACAAAGCACATAAAATTGAAACCTTTCATTCATTGGTAGGATCATTGAGGCCTCAAAACAGGAAATAATTCCCACAGAGTCACAAAGCTGGTAGGAGGCTCATTGCAGCCTTTAGCTCAGATCTTCTGATTGCCAGTACAGAGCTATCTTTGCATACTAGAGCCTCATTGGGGTTTCTTATATATTTCTGTGTTGATACTCCATCCCAGATGCTTGTTTAAGTGCTGAGGGAACAAAATACAGAACATGGGGCCATTGTCCTATAGTTGCTCATACTGGTGTCACTGGCTGGCAGTCTCATGTGCACTGTAATGGCAAAACCTGAGAAAAGTGTGGCAGAGAAAAGTATTGCCATGAATTGTGGGTTAGTTGGATGGACTTGTCCCAAACCTACTTGTGATTGTTAAGTCAGCATTGCAAATGTTTGCACATGCATCCATCAGTATCTTAAAATGTTACTTCTGTTGTAGTGGTTTGTATATTGACTCAAGAGGCCACTTTCTGGTGTATATAGAACTACAGAATCTGTTGTCCATCAGCCACTAACAATAAATTAAAAGAAGAAACCGACACTTATGGAGCAGCTTGATTATCAGGCATCATAGAATGTATACATTTTCTCTGTAACCTTCACTACTCTCTGAGGCAGGACAACCACATCCTGCTTATGGGCTGCAAGATGGTATAGAAGTTAGGAGGAAAGAGAGATTCAAAAATGAATCTCAGCTCCTTCATTTTCCAGCCCTATGGCCATGAGCAAATGCCTTCAACCCCCTAAATGGCAGTTAGATCATCTGTAAAGTGGATCTCATAGCACATATTTTCTTTATATAGTCATAGGTAAGATTCAGTAAAGTAATCTGTGTGAAGTGCTTAGAACAGTGCCTGACACCTGACAGTATCAACTAATGCTTAATGAGTACTGTGCTAGGCTGTGTTCTGAACATCTTGTTGTTGATGTTATTAGGTGCCATCCAATCAGTTCTGACTCTTAGCGACCTTGTGTACAACAGAACACAACACTTCCCACTTCTGTGCCATCCTCACAATCTTTACTGTGCTTAAGATCATTGTTGCCACTACTGTATCACTCCATCTCATTGAGGATCTTCCCTTTTTTCGCTGACTCTCTACTTTACCAAGCATGTTACCCTTGTCCAGGAACTGGTCCCTTCTGACAACATGACCAAAGTACATGAGACCGAATCTGGTCTTTCTTGCTTCCAAGGAGTAAAGAAGCATTGTGGCTGCACTTCTTCCACGACAGATTTATTCATTCTTCTAGCAGTCCATGACACATTCAATATTCTTCACAAACACCACAATTCAAATGCATCAGTTCTTCAAGTCTTCCTTATTCACTGTCCAGCTTTCACATCATATGAGGCTATTGAAAATACCATGGCTTGGGTCAGGCACACTTTAGTCTTCTAAGTGACATCTTTGCTCTCTAACACTTTAAAGTGTTACATGTATTAATTTAATCCTCCACAAAACCCCATGAGAAAGGTACTGTTAGCATGACCATTTATATATGAAAAAATTGAGGGACAGGAAGGTTAAGTAACTTGCCTGGGGTCACATAGCCAACAGGATTCAAACCAGGTACCAAAGTTCCTTCTTTGCATCATTGTATTATATTGCTACTGTAAGCCCTCAATAAAGAAACCTCAACAGCTGCTTTGTTATGATGGTTATGAAATAGATTCAGAGGGTTAAGTGACTTGCTCAAGATTTCACAACTATAAATGACAGCTTCTGCAGTATGAGCCCACGTGGTCTGGCTTCCACTTTACTTCTTCCTACTTTACTTCTTTCAGGAGAAAGACCTGGAGCTGTCAATCTAGTGATGGATAGCTGTAGGGGAGCATCTGGGCAGATTATCCAGAGCCACTAGGAGTTGGCATAGAAAGCGTGATGTGGGGACAAGACGTATTTGCCACAGCAGGAGCAAAACCCTCAACGAAGTATGAGCATCTGTATCAATTAGTGATCAGGAAGGAGTACACAAATGTTCACAGTGGCTTTATCTATTATAGCCAAAGATTGGAAACAAACTAGATATCCTTCAATAGGCAAATGGTTAAACAAACTCTGGTACCTCCATACCATGGGTTACTATGCAGCAATTAAAAAGAAAAAACTACTACTACATGCAAGAACTTGGGTGAATCTCAAGTAAATTATGCTGAATGGAAAAATCCAGTACCAAAAAGGTGCTGTATAATTCCATTTATATAAAATTCTCAAAATGACAAAATTATGGAAATAATGATCACGAGTGGTTGCCAGAAGTTAGAAATGGGATTGGGGAAGGGAAGGCAGAGGGCATGGTTTTAAAAGGGCATACAGTAGAGTGCTTGAGGAGATGGAATTATTCTGTATATTGGCTGGTGGTGGATATAGGGATTTATACATGATAAATGATATGGAACTAAATGTATACATACACACCCAAATGAGTATAAGTAAAATTGGAGAAATCTGAATAAGATTGGTGGATTGTGTCGATGTCAATATCACAGTTCTGATATAATACTTTATTGTACACTGGATCTCTATATATTATTTCTTATACCTCTATGTGAATCTACACTTACCCCTAATATTTTAATTAAAAACTGAAGAAGGAGGACTTTGCATCAAGGGGTCAAACAGACAAAAAATGTTGCTCACCCCTTGTGAGGATTTGACAGGGACTCAGTGGGCCCTCTTGTCCATGTGGAAGTCCTTGTTGTGGGCACCCAAGAGCAGGATGATGGAAAGTGTGGCCTAATCTGGCTCTTCTCAGGAAGCAAGGACTTTGGTAGCAGGTTGCAAATTGGGGTGAGTGGAGTACAGGGTTTGAGAAGTTTTCTAGGGGCTTTTGATCCATCTTTCTTAATTAAGTCCACAGTTTATGGAATCAACATTTTATGGAATTCTGTTTCTAGCATCACTAAAGCCATATCCTGCTTCAAACAGGTGAAGGAAGTGCAACAAATTAAATGAAAACCATATGTAAACACAACTACTGCGTGGGTGGTGCAGTGGCTAAAGCATTGGGCTGCTAACCAACAGGTCAATAGTTTGAACTCACCATCTGCACCACAGGAGAAAGATGAGGCAATCTGCTTCTATAAAGATTTATAGCCTTGAAAACTCTATGGGGCATACTCGATTCTATAGGGTCACTATAGAATCAATAGGAGCTCTGGTAGCATAGTGCCTAAAGCACCTGACTGCTCACCAGAAGGGTGGCGGTTCAAACCCACCAGCCACTCCTTGGAAGGAAGGTTGGGCAATCCTACTTCCGTAGTGATACTGCCTCGAAAACCCAAGGAGGGGTCGCTATGAGTCTGGGCCGACTTGACGGCAAAACAACAACAATAACATAGAATCAATACGAAGGGTTTGGTTTTGGGTAATATACCAGGAGGAAGCAGTAGTGGTTCATTGGTGGAAATCTTGCCTTCTGCAGGGGAGACCAGTAATACATCAGACAATGTTTCACTGCTATTCATAAGGTTTTCACTGGCCAATTTTTTCAGAAGTGCATGGCCCCATCCTTCTCAGTCTTAGTCTGGAAGCTCTGCTGAAACCTGTCCTTCATGGGTGACCCTGCTGATATTTCAAATACTGATAGAATAGCCTTCAGCCTCATAGGGACATGCAAGCCACCATAGTATGGCTGACAGTGAAAAAGGGGAATATCCTCAACAAGATGGATTGGCACAGTGGCTGCAACAATGGGCTCAAGTATAGCAAGGATTGTGAAGATGGTGCAGGACCATGCAGTGTTTCATTCTGTTGTACATGGAGTCACTATAAGTTGGAGCCAACTCGATGACATCTAATTCCAACAGCATGGGGCAGACCTGTGTTTGATTCCTAGCAAGTGCACCTCAAGCACAGCCACCAGTTGTCTGCCAGTGGAGTCTTGTGTGTTGCTATAATGCTGAACAGGTTTCAACAGAGTTTCCAGACTAAGATGGACCAGGAAGAAGGGCTTGGAAATCCACTTCTGAAAATCAGCCAGTGAAAACCCTCTGGATCACAATGGTCTGATCCTGTTGTGCATGAGGTCACCATGTGTTGGAGGACAACTTGATGGCAGCTAACAATAACAACAACATTGCAGCAAGTGTCGGGATAGCTAGGTTCTAATTCTGGCTTCTACCACTCGTCAGTCAGTGTGTTGTGCTGTGCTGCCTTGTGTCTTGCTGTGATGTTGGAAGCTATGCCATTGGTATTTCAAATATCAGCAGGGTCACCCATGGTGGACAAATTTGACAGAGTTTCTAGACTAAGATGAGGAAGAAGGACGTAGCCAGATCCACTTCTGAAATATTGGTCCCTGGAAACCTTACAAATAGCAGGGAAACATTGTGTCAGAAGATGAGCCCCTCAAGTTGGATCCAGTGCTGGAGGCACTCAGTTATTTATGCTAAGAAATTTGAAAGACAGCTACCTGGCCAATCAACTGGAGGAGACCCATATTGTGGCCATTCCAAAGAAGGGTGATCCAACAGACTGCAGAAATGATCAAATAATATCATTAATATCACATGCAAGTAAAATTTCACTAAAGATAATTAAAAAATGGTTGAGTAGCATTTTGACAGGGAAGTGTCAGAAGTGCAAGCTGGACCTAAATAGTGTGAGGACTGAGGGATATCACTGTTGATGTCAAATGAGTCTTGGCTGAAAGCAAAGAAAACCAGAAAGATGTTTACCTATATTATTTTGACTATGCACAGGCAGTTGACTGTGTGGATCATAACAAATCTTAATTTAATCTTAAATCTTAATCCACAGCACTGTGAAGAATGGGAATTCCAGAACACTAATTTGTGCTCATGAGAAATCTATACATAGACCAAGAGGCTGTTGTTTGAACAGAATAGGGGATACTACATGTTTTAAAAACAGGAAAGGTGTGCATCAGGGTAATATCCTTTCACTGTACTTATTCAATCTGTATGCTGAGCAAGTAATCTGAGAAGCTGGATAATATGAAGAAGAACATGGCATCAAGATTGGAGGAAGACTCATTAACAACCTTGATATGCAGATGACATAACCTTGCTGCTGAAAGTGAAGACTTGAAGCACCTACTGATGAAGATCGGAGACTACAGCCTTCAGTATGGATTGCACTTCAACATAAAGGTAATAAAAATCCTTGCAACTGGACCAATAAGCAACATTATGATAAATGGAGAAAAGATTGAAGTTGTCAAAGATTTCATTTTACTTGGATCTGCAATATACACTCATGGAACCAACTGTCAAGAAATCAAATGATGTACTGCATTGTGCAAATCTCTGCAAAAGACTTCTTTAAAGCACTAAATAGCAAAAATGTCATTTTGAAGACTAAGGTGTCCCTGACCCAAGCCATGGTTTTTTCAATAGCCCCATATGCATGTGAGAGCTGGTCAATGCATAAACAAGACTGCAGAAGAATTGATGCTTTTGAGTTGTGGTGTTGGTGAAAAATATTGAATGTACCATGGGTTGCTAAAAGAGTGAACAAATCTGTCATGTAGGAAGTACAGCTGGAATGCTCCTTAGAAGCAAGAATGGCCAGATTTCATCTCTCATACTTTGGTCATGTTGTCAGAAGAGACCAATCCCTGGAGAAGGATATCATGCTTGGTAAAGTGGGAGATCAGTGAGAAAAGAGAAGACCCTCAATGAGAAGGATAGCACAGTGGCTGTGACAATTGGCTCAAGCATGGCCATGATTGTGAGGATGGTGCAGGACTAGGTAGTGTTTCTGTCTGTTGTACATGGGACTGCTATGAGTTGGAATCAACTCGACAGTACCTAACAACAATAACAATTCTGGCTTACCCATAACTCACAAGATTTACACTGAGACACTTCTTGTACATTAATATTAGTAGTGAAAATAGGTAATATTAATTGAGGAGTTACTACCTACCAGGTCACTATGCTAAAGATTTTAAATACATTATTCCATTTATTTTCACCACAGCCCCACAAAGCTAGAACTGTTTCTACTCCTATTCTATAGATGAGGAAACTTGAAGCTTGCAGAGATTGAGAAATTAGCTTAAGATCACACAGTGAAAGTGTGGTGAAGCAGGGATTCAAACCCTATGCTTTCTGAGCTCATAATCATTGCACTGTTTCTTGAGTCATAGTCATAAAAACAGGAGTTTGGACCTAGTACTTTGGATTTTCCAGGGCTCAAATGGAAGCTGAGCCAATTAGATCATTGTGACCTGAGCTTAACAGGAGTCAGTAAAGAAATAATTAAGAAATGCCAATATCACCCAACAGTGTTTAGTGTGGATTATATCTCAACACAAAGAAAACAAAAATCCTAACAACTGGGCCAATAATTATAAATGGAAAAAAGATTGAAGTTGTGAGGGATTTCATTTTACTTGGATCCACAATCAACATCCATGGAAGCAACAGTCAAGAAATCATATGTTGCATTGCCCTGGGAAAATCTGCTGCAAAAGACCTCTTTAAAGTGTTAAAGAGCAAAGATGTCACTTTGAAGACCAACCCATGCCATGGTATTTGCAATCACCTCAGACATACGTGAAAGCTGGATAATGAATAAGGAAGATTGAAGAAGAATTGATGCCTTTGAAATGTGGTATTGAGAGATGGATTGACACAGTGGCTGCAATGATTGGTTCAAGCATAGCAGGGATTGTGAGGATGGTGCAGGATTGGGCAGTGTTTTGTTCTGTTATACATGGAGTCACTGTGTGTTGGAGCCAACTCAATAGCACCTAACAACAAGAATAACCTTGCTTTACAAGGAAGAAGTTAAGCCTGGCCAGACTGAGGGACAGAAGGAGCGAGCACAGAGAGGATGACAGAATGATTTTCACCCTTTGAAGGGGTGTGACTTACTTAGAACTTGCCATTATATCTTGTGAAAAATAAGTCCCTTCTTTCTGATAGAGTTTAGGTCCCTAAAGAGTCCTGTTGGTTAAATGCATGTTTTAGCCTGTCTCTTCTTATCACCTAGAGACAAATCTGTACAGAAGACAAATACGTGTGTGGGATCATGCAAGTTCACAGAAAACTCACCTGGAAAAGTCAACTGGTATGGTCTATAAACCCTAGAAAGGAAACCAGGAGAGACTACACTGAAGGCCAAGGTCAAAGAGAGATGCCAAGACTCAACCTGAGAGGAGGGAGAATGCAGAATAGCACAAACAAAAAGTAAATATTGCTGAGGTATTACTTCTGTTTCTCATGGTCCCTTGGGATTTTTCTTTTTCTTTTTGTTTAAAATTGTGATTTGTATGAAAGTTTACAGAGCAAATTCATTTTTCATACAGTAACTCATACACATTTTGATTCATGACATTGACACCAATCCCCATAATGTAACAGCTCTCTTCCCACTTCCTCCCATAGTTACCACTTCACAGTGTCCTTTTCTATGTATTCCGGCCCCTTTAACTAACTCCCTTTCAGATACTGCCCTTCTGATCTCCCATGATTGAAGGAGTATATTTACCTGGTGTAAATGTCCACACTATATTCCTGTCTATTGTTTGGCTAGAAGCCATGAGAATGAGTTCAGTTCCAGGCCCAAAGGGTGACTAGGGGCCATAGTTTCGGTAGTAAACCAGACTCTATCAGACTAGTAATCCTTTTTTTTTTTTAATGATTTTGAGTTTTGCTCCACATTTTTCTTCCACAGTATCCAGGTTTTCTGAGTGGTTGACAGTGGTAGCTGGGCATCATCTATTCTGGTTTCATGGTGATGTAGTTTGAAGTTTGCATGGTCCACTAGTCCCTTGCACTAATTGTTTCCATGCATTTTTGGTGTTCTTCATTCTTCTTTTCTCTGGATGAGGAGAGAACAATTGTTGCATTTAGATGGCCGCTTGCAAGCTTTTAAGACCCTAGTCGCTGTTCACCAAAATAGAATGTATAACAATGTCCTTGGGATTTAAGGAGGGGACATGCAATGGTTCTTGGTTCTCCTGTATCTTCATGGTTCACATGGCATAAAAAAGAGGCCACTCAAATGGAGTTGGAGTGTGGGACCATTGCCACTTGGTTTAGAGAAGCCAGGTCAGCAGTCAGTGGCCATTTAAAATCTATTCTGGCTCACAGTCCTTTCCCTGCTCATTCCCTTATAAGTGGCAGAACAGCAAAGTGTTTAAGAATGACAAGGGTGAGCTCTGAGCTAGATAGTTTCTATTCAAGTTGCAGCTCCATCTTTTATTAGTACATGACCTGGCAAGTCATCCAACCTATCTACACCTCAATTTAATTATCTATAAGATGAGAATGGCCCCACTTCATAGAGCTTGATGAGGTGAAGCACACATGTGCTTGACACAGTACTTGGAATATAGTAATCACTCCTTAAATGTTAGCTATGATGATTATGACAATGAGATAACCATATAAGAGGATAAGCCCCAAAGCTTCCCAATCTTGTTTCTGAATTCATCGTGTGGCTTTTTATGGATGCTGAAAATAGAGAAAGTGGGCTTCTTGCTTTAGTCTTTTATCCTTTCATTTTGAGCCTGTTTTTTCACACATAAAATGGGAATAATAACATCTGCCCTGTTTGCCTCCTGGCATTTTGTGCATATCTTGAGATAGTGTACATGAAAGCACTTCAAAGAGAATAAACTACCATAAGCGTAAAATGTTGAAAAAAGAAAAAAAAATTCTTTGAGAAACTGATGACAACTCTGAGACTATTTTCTTCTCTGTAAAATGTAAAAGAATTGTTGCCAGGTGGCACAAATGATTGGCACTTAACTACGAACTTTTATTTGGTGATTAGGCATAATACAAAATGAGAAGAAACAGCTACAAACATCCATTAACAATTGGAAAGTGGAATATAGGAAATATGAATCTAGGAAAATTGGAAGTCATCAAAAATGAAAAAGAATGAATAAAGACCAATATCCTAGGCATTAATAAGCTGAAATGAACTGATATTGGCCATTTTGAATTGGACAGTCATATGGTCTGCTATGGTGGGAATGGCAAATTGGAAAAGAATGACATTTCATTCATCATCTGAAAGAACATTTCAGTATCTATCCTAAAGTGCAATGCTGTCAGTGGTAGGATAATATCCATACACCTATAAGGAAGACCAATTAATATGACTATTATTTAAATTTATACACCAACCACTAATGCTAAAAGTGAAGTAATTGAATTTTTTTTTCTTTTTTTTTTTTTTACCAACTGCTACAGTCTGCAATTGATCAAACATGCATTCAAGATACATTAAAACTTGCTATTGATTGGCTTGTAAAAGCTGAGAACAAAGAAGGATTGGTGGTTGGAAAGTATGGCCTTGGTGATAGAAATGACTCCAGAGATTCCATGACAGAATTTTGTAAGATGAATGACTTGTTCATTGGAAATACATTTTTCAATGACATAAATGGCAACTATACAAGTGAATGTCACTGAATGGAATATACAAAAATTGACTACATTTATGGAAAGAGACAATGGAGAAGCTCAATATCACTAGTCAGAACAAGGCCAGGGATTAACTATGGAACAGACTATCAGTTGCTCATAAGTAAGGGCAAGGTGAAGCTGAGGAAAATTAAAACAAGCCCACACGAGCCAAAATATGAACCTTAGTATATTTCATCTGAATTTAGAGACCATCTCAAAAATAGATTTGATGCATTGAACACCAATGACCTAAGATCAGAGGAGTTGTGGGATGCCATAAAGATCTTTATATATGAAGAAAGTTAAAGGTCATTAAAAAGACAAGTGAGAAAGAAAAGACCAACATTGAGTCTCTTCTAACTCTGAAACTTGCTTTTGAATGGAAGGTAGCTAAAGCAAATGGAAGAAATTATGAAGTAAAAGAGCTGAACAGAAGATTTCAAAGGGCAACTCAAGAAGACAAAGCAACATATTATAATGAAATATGCAAAGAGTAGGAGTTAGAAAACCTAAAGGGAAGAACATGCTTGGTATTTCTCATGCTGAAAGAACTGAAGAAAAAAAAATCAAGCTTTGAGTTGCAATATTGGAGGATTGTGTGGGAAAGATATTGACTGATGCAGGAAACATCAAAGGATTATGGAAGAAATACAGCCAAAAAAAAAAAAAAAAATGGCTGACATTCCACCATTTCAGGAGATAGCATATTTTCAAGAACTGATGGTACTGAAGGAAGAAATCCAAGCTGGACTGGAGGCATTGGCTATAAAACAAGTCTCCAGGAATTGATGGAATACCAATTGAGATGGTTCAACAAATGGATGCAACATGAAGTGCTCACTCAAGAAATCTGCAAGAGAGCTAACTGGCCAACTGACTGGAAGAGATACATACTTTTTCCCATTCCAAAGAAAGGTGATCCAACAGAATGTGGAAATGATTGAACAATATCATTAAAATCACATACACATAAAATATTGCTGAAGATAATTCAAAAATGGCTGTAAAAGTACATTGACAGGGAACTGCCAGAAATTCAAGCTGGATTCAGAAGAGGATGTGGAATGAGGGATACCATTGCTGATGTCAGATGGATCTTGGCTGAAAGCAAAGAATACCAGGAATATGTTTACCTGTGTTTTATTGACCATGCAAACTCATTCAACTCTGTGGATCATAACAAATTATGAATAACGTTTTGAAGACTGGGAATTCCAGAACATTAATTGTGCTCCTGCAGAACTTGTATATAGCAGTCATTTGAACAGAACAGGGGGATACTGCTTGGTTTAAAATCAGAAAAAGTGTGTATCAAGGTTGTATCCTTTTACCATGCTTATTCAATTTGTATGCTGAGCAAATAATCTGAGAAGCTGGACTATATGAAGAAGAAAGTAGCATTAGTAATGGAGGGAGACTCCTTAACAACCTGTGATATGCAGATGACACAATCTTCTTGCTGAAAGTGAATAGGACTCACACACTTAGAGATGAAGCTTTCAGTATGGATTATGCCTCAACACAAAGAAAGCAAAAATTCTCACAACTGGGCCAAAAAGCAACATCATGAAAGATGGAGAAAAAAGTGAAGTTGTGATTTTCATTTTACTTGAATCCACAAACAATGCCCATGAAAGCAGCAGTTAAGAAATCAAATGGCATATTGCATTGGGCAAATCTACTACACAAAAAAATCTCTTTAAAATGTTCAAAAGCACAGATGTTACTTTGAGGACTAAGGTGCACCTGACCCAGGCCATGGTATTTTCAATAACCTCACATGCATGTGAAAGCTGGATAATGAATAAGGAAGACTGAAGAAGAATTAATACATCTGAATTATGGTGTTGGTGAAGAATATTGAATATACCATTGACTGCCAAAAGAACAAACAAATCTTTCTTGGAAGAAGTACAGCCAGAATGCTTCTTAAAAGTGAGGTTGGCAAGACTTCATCTCATGTACTTTGCACATGTTATCAGAAGGGATCAGTCCTTGGAGAAGGACATCATGCTTGGTAAAGTAGGGGATCAGTGAAAAAGAGGAAAACCCTTAGTGAGATGGATTGATACGGTGGCTGCAGCATGAACTCAAACATGGAAACTATTGTAAGGATAGTGAAGGACTGGACAGTATTTTGTTCTTCATTTTGTATCAAAATCTCACTGGAACTTAAAAACAACAACAACAACAACAACTAACCTGAAGATTTGTGGTTCAAACACCTTTATTGATGCTGCAGAAGAATGTTGTTGTTAGGTGCTGTTGAGTCAGTTCTGATTCATAGAGACCCTATATACAACAGTATGAAAAACTGCCCTGTCTTGCACCATCCACACAATCATTGCCATGCTTGAGCCCATCATCATTCCCCACTGTGTCAATCCATATACTTGAAGGTTGTTTAATACTGCTATTATTCAAATTTACTCACCGACCACCAAAGTCAAAGATGAAGATTTCTACCAACTTCGGCAATCTGAAATTGACCAAACATGCAATCAAGATGTGTTGATTATCACTGGTGACTGGAATGCAAAAGTTGGAAACAAAGAAGTTACTGGTAGTTGGAAAATAGGGCCTTGGTGATAGAAATAACGCTAGAGATCATGGGATAGAATTTTGCAAGGCC
Source organism: Orycteropus afer afer (assembly GCF_000298275.1). Lineage (NCBI taxonomy): Eukaryota > Metazoa > Chordata > Mammalia > Tubulidentata > Orycteropodidae > Orycteropus > Orycteropus afer. Next base: position 6,457,496 of record NW_006921747.1, read on the forward strand.
AACGACTTATTCATTGCAAATACCTTTTACCAACAACATAAGTGATGATATGCGGACCTCACCAGATAGAATACATATGAACCAAATTCACTACATATGTGGCAAGAAGTGATGGAGAAGTTCAATATTTTCAGCCAAAACAAGTCCAGAAGCTGATTGTGAAACAGATCATCAACTGCTCGTATGCACGTTCAAGAATATGTTGAAGACAATTAAAACAAGTCCATGAGAGCCAAAATATGACCTTGATAATACCCCTTCTGAATTTAGAGACCATTTAAAGAATAGATTTGATGCATTGAACACCAATGACCGAAAACCTGAGGATCATCATCCATGAAGAAAGCAAGAGTTCATTAAAAAGACAAGAAGCGAAGAAAAGACCAAAATGGATGTCAGAAGAGACTCTGAAACTTGCCCTTGAGTAGAGAGTAGCTAAAGCAAATGGAATAAATTACAAGGTAGAAGTGCTGAACAGAGGATTTCAAAGAGCAGCTCAAGAAGACAAAGCCAATTCCTATAATGAAATGTGCAAAGAGCTGAAGTTAGAAAACCAAAAGGGAAGAACACACTTGGCATTTCTCAAGCAGAAAGAACTGAGGAAAAAATTTAAGCCTCGAGTTGCAATATTGAAA
>NW_006921747.1:6458521-6465245 GCF_000298275.1 Orycteropus afer afer
ATTAATATCACATGCAAGTAAAATCTTATTGAAGATAACTCAAAAATGGTTGCAGCAATATATTGACAACTCCTAGAAATGTAAGGTGGATTCAGGAAAGGATGTGGAATGAGGGATGTCATTGCTGATGTCAGATTGATCTTAGCTGAAAGCAAAGAATGCCAGAAAAGTGTTTACCTATGTTTATTGACTATGCAAAAGCATTCGATTGTGTGGATCATAACAAATTGTGGATAGCATTGAGAAGAATGGGAATTCCAGAACACTTGATTGCACTCATGAGGAACCTGTACATAGATCAGGAGGCTGTTGTTCAAATAGAACAAGGAAATACTTCATGGTTCAAAATCAAGAAGGGAGTGTGTCAAGGTTGTATCCTTTCTCCATACTTATTCAACTTCAATGCTGAGCAAATAATCCGAGAAGCTAGATTATATGAAGATGAATATGACATCAGGATTGGAGGATGACTCATTAACAACCTACGATATGCAGATGACACAACTTTCCTTGCTGAAAGTGAGGATGACATGAAGCACTTACTGATGAAGATTAAAGACTATAGTCTGCAGTATGGATTATACCTCAATATAAGGAAAACAAAAATCCTCACAGCTGCTCCAATAAACAGCTTAACCATGAATGGAGAAAAGATCGAAGTTGTCAAGGATTTCATATTACTTGGTTCTACAATCAACACCAATGGAAGAAGCAGTTATGACATCAGACGATGTATTGCATTGGGCAAATCCGCTGCAAAAGACCTCTTTCAAGTGGTGAAGAGAAAAGATGTCTCTTTGAAGACTAAGGTGCACCTAACTCAAGCCATGGTATTTTCAATTGCCTCTTACGTATGTGAGAGCTGGACAATGAATATGGAAAACCAAAGAAGAGTTGATGCTTTTGAGTTGTGGTGTTGGAGAAGAATGTAAAGAGTACCATGGTCTGCTAGAAAGGACTAACAAATCTGCCCTGGAAGAAGTACAGCCAGAATGCTCCTTGGAAGCAAGAATGGCCAGCCTTTGTCTCACCTTCTTTGGTCATGTTGTCAGAAGGGACCATTCCCTGGAGAAGGATATCATGCTTGGTAAAGTGGATGGTCAACAAAGAATGGAAAGGCCCTCAACAAGATGGATAGACACAGTGGCTGCAATGATGGACTCAGGTATAGCAAGGATCATGAGGTCGCCACAAGACTGGGCAATGTTTCATTCTGCTATGCGTAGGGTTGCTATGAGTCAGAGACAATTCAACCTAACAACCCCTTTTTTGCTGACCTTCCACTTTACCAAGCATAGTGTCCTTCTCCAGGGACTGGTACTTTCTGACAACATGACCAAAGTACAAGAGACAAAGTCTGGCCATTCTTGCTTCTAAGGACCATTATGACTGTACTTCCTCCAAGACAGATTTGTTTGTTCTTCTACCAGTCCATAAGGAGCTCTGATGATGTAGTGCCTAAGGCACTTGACTGCTAACCAGAAGGATGGTGGTTCAAACCTACCAGCCACTCCTCAGAAGGAAGGTTGGGCAATCTACTTCCATAGAGATATTGCCTTGGAAACCCAAGAAGTGGTCACTATGAGTCAGATCCAACTTGACAGTCCACAGTACATTCAATATCCTTCACCAACACTACAATTCAAATGCATGAAATCTTTTGTGGTCCAACTCTCACATGCATATAAAGCTACTGAAAATACCATGGCTTAGATCCAGTGCACCTTAATTTTCAAAATGATCTTTGCTGTTTAACACTAACATGCACTCTTTGATCTTTGTCAGTTACTGCTTCAGTTCGTCTTTGCTTTCAGCCAGCAAGGTGGTGTCATCTGTATATCAAAGGTTGTTAAATAGTCTTCCTCCAGTCCTCCAATCATGTCCTTCATATGGTCTGGCTTCTTGGATTATTTCTAGCATACAGATTGAATAAGTGTGGCGAAAGGGTGAGGTGTGCAGATTGTCCCCTAGCTCTGTTTGAATGACTGCCTCTTGTTCTATGTATAGGTTCCTCATAAGCACAGTTAAGTGTTCTGGAGTTGTCAGTCTTCGTACTGCTATTCATAAGTTGTTATAATCCACACAGCCAAATGCCTTTGCATAGTCGATAAAACAGAGATAAACATCTTTCTGGTATTTGCTTTCAGCCAAAATCCATCTGACATCAGCAATATCTCTTGTTCCACATCCAATTCTGAAACCAACTTGCATTTCTGGGAGTTCCTTGTCAATATACTGTTGCAATACTTTTGAATTATCTTCAGCAAAGTTTTACTTGTGTGCGATATCAATGATATTGTTTGATAATTTCTGCCTTCTCTTAGATCATCTTTCTTTGGAATGCACACAAATATGGATCTTTTCCAGTTGGTTGCCCAGGTAGCTGTCTTCCAAATTTCAGTGCTGCATCCATTTGTTGAAACATCTCAATGGGTATTCCATCAATTCCTAGCCTTGTTTTTCTCCAATTCTTTTAGTGCCACCTGGACTCCTTCCTTCAATACCATCAGTTCTTGATCATATGCTACATCCTGAAATGGTTTAATATAGACCAAGTATGTGTATTCCTTACATCCTCTTTTGATCTTTTCTGCATCATCCAATATTTTGTCCACAGAATCCTTCAATATTGCAACTTGAGGCTTTTTCTTCAGTTCTTTCAGCATGAGAAATGCCAAGCACATTCTTCCCTTTTGGTTTCCTAACTCCTTGTCTTTACACATTTCATTATATTACTTTGTCTTATCAATCCACCCTTTGAAATGTTCTGTTGGAATATTTTCATTCATCATTTCTTCTGATCACTTTAGCTACTCTCCATTCAGGAGCAAGTTTCAGAGTCTCTTCTGGCATACATTTTTTTTTTTTTTTCTTTCATTTCTGTCTTTTTAATGGCCTTTTGCCTTCTATGTGTGATGTCCTTCCACAACTCCTGGTCTTTGGTCATTGGTATTCAGTGCATGAAATCTATTCTTGAGATGGTCTCTAAATTCATGTGGAATATACTCAAGATTGTATTTTAGCTCTTGTGGACTTGTTTTCATTTTCTTCAGCTTCACCTTGAACTTGCATGTGAGCAATTGATGATCTATTCCATAGTCAGCCCCTGATCTTGTTTTGAGTGATGATATTGAGTTTCTCCATAGACTCTTTCCACAGATGTAGTTGATTTGATTCCTATGTATTCCATCTGGTGAAGTCCACATATATAGTCATCATTTATGTCATCGGAAAAAAAAAGCTATTTTCAATGAATAAGTTCTTGGTCTTACAAAATTCTGTCATGTGATCTTTGGCATCATTTCTATCACCAAGGTCATTTTCTCTACCTACTAGTCCTTCTTCTTTGATTCCAATTTTTGCATTCCCATCACCAATAAGTATCAATAATACCAATAATACCTCTTGATTGAATGTTTGGTCAATTTCAGACTGCAGAAGTTGGTAAAAATCTTCCACTTTTCTTCTTAGGCTTTAATTTTTGGTGCATAAATTTGAATAATGGTAGTATTAAGTGGTCTTTCTTGTAGTATATGGATATTATCTTATCATTGACAGCATTCTAGTTCAAGATGGATCTTGAAATGTTCTTTTGGACAGTAAATGCAATGCCATTACTCTTCATTTTGTCATTCCTGGCAGAGTAGACCATATGATTGTCTGATTCAAAATGGCTAATACCAGTCCATGTCAGACCTTTAATGTCTGGGATATCAATCTTTATGTGTTCCATTTCTTTCTTTTTTTTTTTTTTTTTACAATTTTCAATTTGCCTGCATTCATATTTTGTACAATCCACATTAATGAATGTTTGCAGCTGTTCTCATTTTGAGTCGTGCTATGTGACCAAATGAAGGTCCTGAAGGTTTCCTCCATCCACGTCACTAAGGTCAATTCACTTGGAGGACACAACTCTTCTCTAGACATATCTTGAGTACCTTTCAACCTGAGCAGCTCACGTTTTGGTGTTGTATCAGACAATGTTTCTGCTATCAACAAGATTTCCAGTGGCCAATTTTTTTTCAATGTGGTCCTGTACATATACTTCTTCTTAATCTATCCTAGTCTGGAAGCTCCACTGAAACCCATCCACCATGGATGACCCTGTATTTGAAATACTGATGGCATAGCTTCCAGCATCACAGAAACATGCAACCCACCACAGTATGACAAACTGAACAATGAATGGTGGACAGAAGAATACACCTAGAGATTTGCTTCTGTAAAAGTACCCATCATTGAAAACCCTATGGTGCAGTTTTATTCTGTAATATGTGTGGTTGAGACAAGTTAGAACTGACTTGACAGCCGCAAGCTTAGTTTTTGTTTTGGACTCCCTGAGTGAGAATGAAGGTGACAAGCCTTTGGAGCACAATACTGGTCCAGAATCTACTCTCCCTGCACCCCTTGCTTTCTTCTCCTGTGGTTATGTTTCCTAGTGATGAATCCTAAATTTCTAGATTGGGAGTGTGAGAGACATAACAGGGGAAGGAGAACTTAAGCCCTGGAGGGGGGTGACAGTTTAAGCCTACTGGATTCTTGTTATTTCTTTCATCCTGGAGTCAAATCTACTGGTTGGACCTCATTTCCCCATCCCACCCCTATTTACTTTATAAGCAATAAGTCTAGAGTCTTGATTTGGATAATGGCGGGAAAGGGTCTGGGATCTTGAACAAAGCATTTTGGGGACAAATGATATTCCTGTGAAGACTGGACTTCTTGCAAGGCTCTTTCTTGCTATAGTAGCACCCTCCCCATGAAAGAGTGCCAAAACTAAGTATGGTACCTGGCATGACTAAGCAACTGAGACAGGTTTGGATCCATACTTCTTTTGCCCTATATCTTGTTTCTTTTTCTGCTTCTAGAATTTGCACAGCATCCCCGTCCCCTCCAAAGGAATAATGTTTACTTAAGACTGTGATAAAAAAATATTTTATTCTCAGAAATAATGCTTATAACTTATGTATGACAAAGTTATAGTTTATGCACTGGATAAGGGTATTTCAAGAAAGGAATGATGATGATGTTCCCCGAAAAAAATGTTTGTATACACAATTTACTTGCACAGAAAGCCTGTGACAAAAAATAGATTAACTGACATTGTAAAAGTTTATTTTTAACTCATATAAAACTCATACAGAAACCACAATGATCCTGACTCACATGTAACCCACAGCCTGCCTGTATAAAAATCTCTCTCCACTCTTTGGACTTCAGAACATTGGTATTTTACTAAGTGTTATCCCAGCTTTGGTTGTTACAAATCCAACAATAAAACTCTCCCATTTCTCTTACATAGTTTTAGTTGTTTTTATTCTTTAACACCCCTCCCCTATAGATGTGATTGTATCCAATGATCAGCTCTTCCATAGACAAATCATTAATAGAGTAAAAACAACCAACTTCTGGCCAATCTTTGCTGATACAGGCAAGGTCAGATGATATCCTATGTTCCATTGTGTTTTGGGGTTGGGTGCCATCTATTTGATTTCAATTTGTAGTGAACCCATGTGACACGGTAGAACAGCCTCATTGGGTTTTCTAGGCTGTAACTCACTGCCATAGAGTCGGATCCGACTCATAGCAACCCCTTCTTGGGCTTCTGAGGTGGTATATCTATGGAAGTAGATTGCCCAGTCTTCCTTCTAAGGAGAGGCTGGTGGGTTTGAACTACCAGCCTTCTAGTTAGCAGTCAAATGCCTTAGGCATGATGACACTGGAACTCCCAAATATTTATGGGAGCAGATTGCCATGTCTTTCTTCCACTGAGCTGCTGGGTGAGTTTGAACTGTCAACCTTTCAGTTAGTAGCCAAGTGCTTAATTCTTTGTATCACCAGGGTTTCCTTTAGATGGTAACTATTATTACAATCACATGACAAAAATTGTTCCATCTGTCATTTGTTTCAAATTTGTAAAGAACCTCCACACAAATATTTTCATTCCTATTTTAAAAAGAGGCAACTGAGGTCAGGAGAGGTCAAGAGGAGTGTGTCCAAAGTTACTCAGCTTGTACATACCTAGGATGAAATGTGCATTTTGTGGGTTTCTTCTAGGTTTCATTCAGTGTCCTTGAAAAAGTGGAACCTCACACACCTAGCAGAAATCCTTGTCCTAGTGGATCAGCCCAGCATCTCTCAGCTGATGGAAATCTTTAAGAACCTGTGATATGTAGATGACACAACCTTGCTTGCTGAAAATGAAGAGGACTTGAAGCACTTACTGATTAAGATCAAAGGCTAAAACCTTCATTATGGATTGTACCTCACCATAAAGAAAACAAAAATCCTTACAACTGGACCAATAAGTAACATCTTGATAAATGGAGAAAAGATTGAAATTGTGAAAATTTTCATTTTATTCAGCTCCTCAGTCAATGTCCATGGAAGCAGCAGTCAAGAAATCAAATGATGTGGACAGGCTGAACTCTTATGTATGTCTATGCAGTGGGGAGTGTGCCCAAGACCATGTACAGGGTTGGCAGACAACGTTTCTACAAGTGTATTGCTATGTTCTGTAAGAATTCCCAGGTGTTTGGCAGAGCTGACAAGGCACAAGCTTGTAGTCACTTCTTGGGCATAGCCAGCTACCCAGAGGGAGCGAGTAGTTGTACCTGTGGGCTCGGGACCATAGTTGCAGGGGACATCAAGCTCAATTGGCATAACCTACTACACAAAACATTGTTCCACCTCCTACTTTGGTGAGTAGTGACTGCGATCTTAAAAG
>NW_006921747.1:6466477-6468253 GCF_000298275.1 Orycteropus afer afer
CAGGTTCAACTACTCGGTCCCTCTGGGTAGCTGGCTGTGACCAAACAGTGACCACAACCTTGCCCCTTGTCAGCTCTACTATACAGCTGGGAATTCCGATCATTCACATAAACTTATAGGACCATTGTCTGCCAACCCTATATATGATCTTGGATACACTCCCCATCTCATAGACATACCTTATTGTTTAGCTTGTCCACCTATCTATCCATTCATATACCCATGTTTGCCTTCACTGACAACGTAGTACTGTATATGCAAAAGGGTTCATATTTGTTGTCTGTACTTCCCATGTACCTCTCTATGTCTTTCTCATCCTCAGTGCTCCCATATTGGTCACTAACATTTGGTACAAGCAATGGTATTTTCAATAGCTTCATTTGCATGTGAGAGCTGGACAGTGAATAAGGAAGACTGCAGAAAAATTGATGCTTTTGAATTGTGGTGTTGGCAAAGAATATTGAAGGTACTATGGACTGATAGGAATATGAACAAATCTGTCTTGTAAGAAGTACAGCCAGAATATTTTTTAGAAATGAGAATGGCCCAACTTCATCTCTCATACTTTGGTTGTGTTGTTAGAAGGGACTAGTCCCTGGATAAAGATATCATCCTGGGTAAAGTGGAGGGCCAGCAAAAAAGGGAAAGACCTTCAATGGGATGGATTGACATAGTGGCTGCAACAATGGACTCAAACATGGCAAAGATGATGAGGATGGTGCCAGACTGGGCAGTGTTTTGTTCTGCTGTACATGGGGTCACTATGAGTTGGGAACTGACTCAATGGCACCCAACAACGACAACAGTGAAAAATGAAGATGTGGGGTTCCTTGTTCAAAAGCAGGAAAAAAGTTTTTCCCTTTCTTCTACAGTTTCTCTATTGACCTATCTTGGTGTTTTATATTTGCTCTTAATTTTGTCCCCCTTATGCATAGGTATACTCACCAGGCAAGTTCAGACCATCGTAGGTTCTCTGGGCCCTATCCTGTGACTCGGCCTCTAGGGGTAAGCATCTGATCCCCCTGTGCTGGTACCCAGGCCCCCTCCAAGGGCAGAGGGCAGCAGCAGTCACTGAGCAGGAGCACAGAAGCAGACCACTGAGAACTGGTCTGGGAAAGCAGCAAGAGGCAGGTCATGTGTGAGCTGAAGCTCCAATCCCCTAGTCCATGCTCCATTGTCCCATTCGTCCCCTTCACAAAACTGAATTCACAGATAAAATTATTAAGCATTTCAAAATGGTGACCACAGAGCATTAAACCACCAAGTGTGGGCCCTTCTAAGTGTGGGGCTTTGTGCAACTGCATGGGTGATACACTTTGAATGTGCTCATAAACCACTTAGAACAGTCTCTGGCACGTGGGGAAACTGAGGCCCAGAGAGGGAATGAGATTTAACTACATTCACCCTATAGTGAGTAACAGAGTCAAGAACTAAGTTATTATGATCTTGAGATCCTCAATAAAGAATTAGTAGAGAGCCCAGTTTTGCTCGCTGGTCTCCTTAGGAATCCCATAGTTCAAGCTTTCACTTAAGCTTAGTATCATCAGCCAGACTCACAGGAGAGTCAGGGAAGGTGTTATTTACACCATTGTATGGGGAAACTGAGGCACAGGGAGGGAACGAGATTTAACTACATTCATCCTGTAGATAGTAAGAGAGTCAGAACTGAGTCATGATCTTGAGATGCCCAGTTGGTGCTGAGCATCCCAAGCTGTGTCCAATCCCTCATTACCAAGGGAGTGCAATTGGCGACGGCTCACGCAGCTTCCACCTGGG
>NW_006921747.1:6469263-6469826 GCF_000298275.1 Orycteropus afer afer
CCTCTGGGTAGCTGGCTGTGACCAAGCAGTGACTACAGCCTTGCCCCTTGTCAGCTCCATTATACACCTGGGAATTCAGATCATACACATAAACTTATTGGACCACTGTCTGCCAACCCTCTATATGTTCTTGAGTGCATTCTTCACTTCATATAGATACCTAATATTTCAGCCTGTCCACCCATCTATCCACCCATATACCCGTGTTTGCCTTCACTGGGCACACCGTACTATATGTGCAAAAGGGTTCATCTTTGTTGTCTGTATTTCCCATGAACCTCTCTATGTCTTTCTCTTCCTCAGTGCCACTATATTGATCACTCACATTTGGTACATTGCCCTTCTTTTCACCCAAATCAAAACTTATCTCTATCTAACAGTATTCTCTGCCCTACCCTCCTACCCCTGGTGACCAACAAAGAAAATGTCCTTCCATAGATAAACCTTTCCTTGACTTTTACAATAAAGGACTAATACAATATTTGTCCTTTTGTGATTGACTTATTTCACTCAGCATAGTGTCCTCCAAATTCATCCACGTTATGCGGTGTTTTGCAGATTCT
>NW_006921747.1:6475956-6481615 GCF_000298275.1 Orycteropus afer afer
GGTGAAGCTGGTGTGTTTTATTTTATTATTGATTCAAGTGTGTTGGGTCGCTCTGCTGTTTTCTTTGTGATGGTAGAATCACTGTGTGTAGTGTGGGTATGCGTTTCTGTTTGTCATAAAGGGGGTTTAGAGTTCGAAGCAGGAGGTTTTATGGTAATTGGCTGAATATATTTTCTTCTATTGAGTGAGTGAAGATATTGGCAGAGAAGGTGGGAGTGGAAGAAGGAAAGCTTGGTGTTGCTAAGGTCAGTTTCTAGGGCTTTGAGCAGACTATTTTTGACGATGTATTTATTTGCAAGACTGTGGCTAAACCTCAGGAAAGATTCTTATTGTTCGAGCATCACAAATTTCTGCCAATTTCAGGCACACTCAAATATCCTGCCTCCGTGGCCCCACAGTGCCAAAGAACGGCTCCAAGGCAAAAATCCCGGGAGTGCGGTTTCTTCTCTCTCCCTGTTGCATCTGCCCACGGTGCTGACACAATCCTGCCAGACCGCTAATGGCCAGCTCTGGAGTTTGTGATATCACCCAGCTGCGGCGCCAAATATGCGCACAGTTTCAGCTGTGTTAGGGTCAGGGGAGTACCTGATAGTGACCTGCCATCCCAATCTCTGTGACAAAGAAAAGCACGATGTCTCACAGTCTGACCCCAGCCCACACTGTGACCCGCTGGGAAGGGAGGGAGCTACCTTTCCTGTCACAACAGTAATTTCTCCTCCGAATCTCAGCGGAGGTGTCCTTTCCTGCCACCAGCACCCAGAAGACCCAAATTACCACCAAAAAATCAAGATCAGCTGCTGGAGGCAGGTCTCTACTGCTGCCCACCAGAATATTAGAATGGTCGCTGGTATGCTGTTATAAGGCGTCCTCCCTCTTGGCTTGGGGATCTCAGGCAGGCACCCTAGCCCGGCACACAGTGACTACTCCAGAAGAGTTTCCAATGCCTCTCTCGGGTGCCCGTCATCCTCCTCTAGTAGCTCTTTCCTAAATAATCTCCCTGTGCCTTTCCTCTAATTCTGCTCTTCCATGTTTGATGCACTCTGATTCAGTGAGCTGTTCAGAGCACCAAAATTCCTAATTCAAACTGTTGTGGCTAGTTTTCCAAGACCTTAGACGCCAGAGGGATAAAGCGTGCTGCTCACTGGTGTGACTCCATTTTGAACTCTCTTATTAAATATTTTTAACCTCAGTTTTGATAGTTTCATAATGTACCATTTTAGCAAAGCACCATAATTTATCTGACCAATCCCCTATTGTTAAACACTCAGGATGTTTCCTTTTTTTTTTTTTTAAACCACTGAGAGGCAATGTGTTGTTATGTGCTGTTGAGTCAGACCCAACTCATAGCAACTCCTCCTGGGGTTTCTGAGGCGGTATCACTAAGGAAGTATATTGCCTAACCTTCCTTCCGAGGACTGGCTGGTGAGAGGCAATGTGTAAAGTTTTTGAGAACTCTGAGTAATATCAACTTGTATGTCAGAGTAGAACTATTACCCATAGGGTCTTCAACCTTTTGGTTGGCAGTAAAATACATTAACTGTTTGTACTGTTTAAGGACTCACCACCATAATTGAAAGGTTGGTGGTTTAAGCCACCCAGAAGCTCCTCAGACCTCATGTGATCAGAGCAGGTCTATGTTCTATAGTGTTTTCAATGGCTGATTTTTTGGAAATATATTACCAGGCCTTTCTTCCAAGGTACCTGTGGATGAAATCAAACATCCAACATTTTGGTTAGCAGCTGAGTGCTTTAACTGTTTGCACCACCCAGCAACTCCAACAACAACAATAAAGCCTTAATATTTGTTGAGCAACTACTATGTGATGGTCACTCTGATCAGAGCTTCATTCATAATTACTAAAGGTAATCTTTAAAAATAACTCAATAGTTCTGTAGTATCATTACTGTAAATGACAAATGAGAAAACTGGTCTAGAGAGCTTCAGACCTCCATAAAGTTAACAGAGCTGTAGTGTGGGATGGGGTGAGTGGGGTGGATGGGGAGAAAGGAAAGCTTCAAATATGGGTGTTTGATTTCAAAGCCCATTTTCCCCTGCGCTCTGCTGCCTATCCACAGCCCCCAACCATGAAAGGCCCCCACCTCATCCAGTCAAAGGTTCATTGTTTCTGGCTCAGGGACTTCTACTGCAGGCAGATGTTTTGGGTCATCCTGTCATAGCTGTATGTGAAGAGCCAGGGAGCAATTTGGGGTGTGTGAAGCCAGGGTACTATAACCCAAGTGTTCTGATTGGCTGACCTGGATCCCTTTATTGTGACCCCCTTCCCTGATTTCCATCAACCTAATGGGAGCTCTGGTAGCATAGTGGCTAAGGCACTTGACTGCTAACCAGAAGGCTGGTGGTTCAAACCCACCAGCCATTCCTCTGAAGGAAGATGGGGCAATCTACTTCCATAGTGATACTGCCTTGGAAACCCAAGGAGGGGTCGCTATGAGTCGGGTCCGACTTGACAGCACATAACAACAACAACATATATAACGACAACAATGACAACAACATAAATAGATATAACTCGATCAGTACATTTTGGTGGAAGCTCTGGTAGTGCCGTGGTTAAAATGGACTGCTAACCAAGAGGTAGATTGACCCAGTGGCTGCAACGATGGGCTCAGGTATAGCAAGGATTGTGAGGTTGGCACAGGACCTGGCAGTGTTTTGTTCTGTTTTTCATAGGGTTGCTAGGAATTGGAGCCGACTCAATGGCACCTAACAACAACATCAACCAAGATGTTGGTGGTTTGAACCCACCTACTGCTCCATGGGAGAAAGATGAGGCAATCTGTTTCCATAAAGATTTACAGCCTTGGAAACCATATGGGACAGTTCTACTCTGTCCTATAGGATAGCTATGAGTTGGCATCAACTTTATGGCAGTGGGTGGGTTACATATTGGAAAGGACTTAGTTGGGCCAGAATCCTGTGGTACAAGCTCAGGGGAGATGCATTGGAAAGACACTTGTTGGCCTGAGGGGCTGCACAAAGGGTTTCATTTCCAGCCCTTCCACTCAGCAGGTGGGAGACATTAGCAAACCTTTTACTGCTTCTGTGGCTAAGTTTCTGCCATCTGTATACCAGGACACAGAAACTCTGGGAGGAATCTAAGAGTTTCATGGGCATCTGGCTCCATCTTCTGGTGAGTTCTGATCACTGCAGCTTTTATTGGGTTTTGCTGCCCATTGTGAATGTGGTTTGGAAGGGTTTTTGGGGAAGGTTTTCCAGGAAATTTCAAAGCCGTGGGGCGTGAGGGTGAGGGAGAACCAGAGCTGTTCTGAAGGTCTAAGGTATTGCTGTAGGTATTGCCTGTTGGTGCTTATTTTTGGGCCTTCTGCTGCTAGTGGCTGGGTAGAGACTCACAGAGGCAGCCAGCAGAGGAGGAGCCCAGTACTTCAGAGTGGGAAGGGACATTGGAGACCACGGGCTCTAACTCCCCAAATGTACACATGGGGAAACCAAGGCCTGGGAAGAAGCTGGCACTTCCTCCAAATGAGGAAGCCTCCATATAGGCTCTAGGTCTCCCGATGCCCAAACCCATACTGTACTTCCCTTTGCCTTGCTGCCTCTCTGATATCCAACATCTCTATTCCAGCTGATCACTGCTCCCTTTGGACACTGGCCCAAGTGCTTAATAAGTGAGGAGGTGAGGCTTGTGCTGTTTGGTCCACTCACTAACATGTCAGCCTAGACCCTCTTGCTCCCTGCTCCAGTCCTGTCTGTGTGGGGTGGTCCCTCCTTCTCTCTAAGCCAGAGCTTTCCTGATGGAATGTTATCATTGTTAGATGCCTTCAAGTCAGTTCTGACCCCAGTGAACCTATGTACAAGAGAACAAAGTACTGCCCAGTCTGGTGTCATGCTCACAAGCATTATTATGTTTGAGCCCATTGTTGCAGCCACTGTTGAGGGTCCATCTGCAGTCCATCTCATACAAAGTCTTCCTCTTTTCACGGACCCTCTACCTTACCAAGCATGATGTCCTTTTCCAGGGACTGGTCCCTCCTGAAAACATGTCCAAAGTATTTGAGATGAAGTCTAACCATCCATGCTTCTAAAGAATATCCTGACTTTACTCCATCCAAGAAAGATTTGTTTGTTCTTTTGGCAGCCCATGCTATATTGAACACTGTAATTCAAAAGCATCAGTTTTTCTTCCTTATTCTTTGTCTTCTTTATTTATTGTCCAGCTTATACGTGGATATTAGGTGATTGAAATTACCATGGCTTGTGTCAGGAGCACCTTAGTCTCCAAAGTAACATCTTTGCTCTTCAACACTTCAAAGATATATTTCTGCAGATTTACCCAACTCAAGATACATCATTTGATTTTTTGACTACTCCTTCCATGGGCATTAATTGTGGAGCCAAGTAAGAAGAAATACCTGACAACTTCCATCTTTTATGCCTTTATCATAATGTTGCTTATTGGTCCAATTGGGAGGATGTTTATTTTCTTCATGAGGTATAATCTATAATGAAGGTTATATATAGTCTTTGATCTTCATCCATAAGTGAATGTTTCAGGTCTTCTTTGCTTTCAGCAAACAAGATTGGGTCGTCTGCATGTCACATATTACTAATGAATTTTCCTCCAAACCTGATGCCACATTCTTCTTCATATAGTCCAGCTTCTTGGATTATTTTCTCAGTGTCCAGATGGAATAAACATGGTGAATGTATGTGTAACCTGACACATACCTTTCCTGATTTTAAACCATGCAGTATCTATCCCTTTGTTCTGTTTGAATGACTGCTTATGTACAGGTTCTGCATGAGCACAATTAAGTGGCCTGGAATTAACATTCTTCATAATGCCAGGCAAAATTTTTTATGATCCACACCATCATATGCCTTGGCATAGTCAATAAAACATGTAAACATCTTTCCGGTATTCTCTGCTTTCAGCCAAGAACCATCTGACATGAGCAATGATGTATCTTGTTCTAGGTCCTCTTGGGAATCTAGCTTGAATTTCTGATAGTTATTTGTTGATGTACTGCTGCAATTGTTTTTAGATTATGTTCAGCAACATATTACTTGCATGTGATGTTAATGATATTGTTTGATAATTGCTGCATTTCATGGGATCACCTTTCTTTGGAATGGGCACAATTATGTATTTTTTCCAGTTGGTTGGCCAAGAAGCTTTCTTCCAAATTTCTTGGCTAGATGAGTGAGCACTTCCAGCTTTGTATGGATTTGTTGAAATATCTCTATTGGTATTTTGTCAATTCCAGGAGACTTGTTTCTTGCCAATGTCTTCAGTACAGCTTGGATTTCTTCCTTCAATGCCTTTGATTCTTGATTATATGTATCTCCTGTTGTTGTTGTTGTTAGGTGCCATCAAATTGTCTAGGACTCATAGTGGCCCCATGCACAGCAGAACGAAACACTGCCTAATTCTGTGCCAGCTCCACGATCCCTGCTATACTTGAGCCCATCAACACAGCCACCATGTCATTCCATCTTGTTGAAGGCCTCCCCCTCTTTCATCGACCCTCCACCTTACCAAGCATGACACCCTTCTCCAGGAAATGGTCCCTTCTGGTAACATGACCAAAATAGGTGAGACGATGTCTGGCCATTCTTGCTTCCAAGGAGCATTTCAGGTGCACTTCCTCCAGGACAGATCTGTTAGTTCTTTTAGCA
>NW_006921747.1:6484866-6492473 GCF_000298275.1 Orycteropus afer afer
TGACTCCTGAAGAGGTTGAATGTTGCCCAGTTCTTTTGATACCAAACCAAAACCAAACTCACTGCCATCGAGTCAATTCCAACTCATAGTGACCTACTTTAGGTTTCTGAGGAAGTGAATCTTTACATAAATAGATTGCCCAGTCTTCCTTCTGCATAGTGGCTGGTGAGTTTGAACAACCAACCTTCTGATTAGCAATCAAATGCCTTCAGCACCAGGCCACCAAAGCACCTTCTTTTTGTTCCAGTGACTCTGTATTCCTTCCATCTTCTTTTGATGCTTCCTGTGTTGTTCAATAATTTGTACATACATAGAATACTTCAATATTGCAGCTTGAACCTTGAATTTTTTCTTCAGTTCTTTCAGCTTGATAAATGCCAAGTGTGCTCTTCACTTTTGATTTTCTAATTCCAGGTCTTTGCACATTTCATTATACTTTACTTCTTCTTCTTTAGCTGTCCTTTGAAATTCTCTGTTCAAATTTTTTACTTCATCATTTCTTCCATCCACTTTAGCTACTCTCTATTCAAGCCACTCCTTGGAAGAAAGGTTGGGCAATCTACTTCCGTAGTGATATCACCTTGGAAACCCAAGGAGGGGTTGCTATGGGTTGGGACCAACTTGATAGCACATAACAACAACAACAACAACATTCAAGAGCAAGTTTCATAGTCTCTTCTGACATCCATTTTGGTATTTTTAATGACCTTTTGCTTTCTTCATGTGTGATGTCCTTAATTCCATCCCACAACTTGTTTGGTGTTTAGTCATTGGTGTTCAATGGTTCAAATCTATTATTGAGATGGTCTCTAAATTCAGGTGGGATATATTTAAAGTTGTGCTTTGGCTCTCATGGACTAATTTTAATTTTCTTCAGCTGTACCTTGAACTTGCATATGAGCAACTGATGGTCTGTTTCATAGTCAGTTCCTGGCCTTGTTTTGACTCATGATATTGAGCTTCTCCATTGTCTCTTTGCATAGATGTAGTCAAGGGCAGTGCCTAAGGCATTTGACTGCTAACCAGAAGGATGCTGGTTCAAACCAGCCTCTCCTCAGAAGGAAGATTGGGCAATCTACTTCCATAGTGATACCGCCTCAGAAACCCAAGGAGTTTCGATCCAACTTGACAGCTATGAGTTTGGAGTCAATTTTATTCTTATGTATTCTATCCAGTGGGGAGCTCTGGTAGCATAGTGGCTAAGACACTTGCCTGCTAACCAGACGGCTGGTGGTTCAAACCTACTAGCCACTCCTCGGAAGGAAGGTTGGGCAATCCTACTTCTGTAGTGATACTGCCTCGGAGGGGTTGCTATGAGTCGGTTTGACTTGACGGCACATAACAACAACAACAACAACAACAACAACATTCTATCCAGTGAGGTCCATGTGTATAATTGCCCCTTATGTTGTTGAGAAAAGCTATCTACAATGAATAAATCATTGGTCTTGTGAAATTCTGTCATGTGATCTATCTCCAGTGTTCCTTCTATCACTAATGCCATATTTTCCAACTACTGATTCTTCTTTGTTCTAACTCTCACATTAAAAAACAAACAAGAACTGTTACCATTGAGTTGATTCACTCTCATAAAGACCCTTTAGGACAAAGTAGAATAGCCCCATAGGGTTTCCAAGGCTGTAAATCTTAACTGGAGCAGACTGCCTCATCTTTCTCCCATGTAGCAGCTAGTGCGTTTGAACTGCTGACTTTCGGTTTTCAGCTGAATGCTTTAAACACTATGCAACTGCCCTCCCATGCCCCTTTTCACAGTCAAGTTGCCAGTAATTATCAATGCATGCTGATTGCATGTTGGATCAAATTCAGACTGCAGCAGTTGGTAAAAACCTTCAGTTCCTTTGTCTTTGGCATTAGTGGTTGGTGCATAAATTTGAATAATAGTTGTCTTAACTGGTCTTCCTTGTAGGTGTGTGGATATTATTCCATCACTGACAGCTGTACTTCAAGATAGATCTTGAAATGTTCTTTTCGATAGGAATGTGATGCCATTACTCTTCAATTTGTTATTCCCAGCATAGCAGACCATAAGATTGTCCATTTCAAAGTGACCAATACCAGTTCATTTCAGCCATTAATGCCTAGGATATTGATCTTTGTTCATTCCAGTTCCTTTTTTGTGACTTCCAATTTTCCTAGTTTCATGCTTCATAAATCCATGTTCCAATTATTAATGGATATCTGTAGTTGTTTCTTTTCAGTTTGAGTCTTGCCACTTGTGGTAGTTAAGGTTATGTGTCAACTTGGCTGGGCCTGGTTTTGAGTGGCTGGACAGCTGGTTGTAATATTCCCCATGATCAGACTGGTAATCCACTCCATGCTGATATCTACTGTGAGCAGCTGAGCTGTCTTAGGGGTGTGGTCTGTTTCCAGTACATGAGGAGAAGCTTTAGGAATGGTCTGTAGCTTTCGGCATGCTTGACTCCTGCATGTAGTCAAGTTGTTGTGCAGCAGCCTGCCATTTCTGCTGATCTTGGGACTCTTAATGGACTTGAATGAATGGTCTGTTGTGTGGTTTGGTGATATAGGGACTGTGCCTTTTTACTTGTTGACCTTGGGTTTGTCAGCCTGAGCAACCAGCAGCTGCCTGAATGAAGAGATACCTCCAGCTCCAGTGGGCCAGGAGCAAGAGGCACAGCTGAAACCAAAGAATGAGGGCCTTTCACCCTGCCCCTAGAGCCTGGCACTTTGAACTTGGACTTCCAGCCACTAAGAGAATAAAGAATAAATGCCTATTTGTTAAAACCATCTGTTTGTGGTATTTTCTGTTAGAGTAACACTAGAGGTAACCAAACACAATATTAAAGACAATATTCAGCTGCTGTTCACAAGATTTTCACTGGCTAATTTTTTTAGAAGTAGATCACCAGATCCCTCTTCCTAGTCTGAGTCTGGAAGCTCCACTGAAATGTGTCTACGATTGGTGAGTGTGGTAGTTAAGGTTATGAGTTAACTTGGCTGGACCTGGTGTTGAGTGGCTGGGCAACTGGATGTAGTGATTCCCCATGGTAAGACTGGTAATCAATTCCATGGCAGAATCTAGTGTGAGCAGCTGAGTAGTTCCCTTAGGGATGTGGTCTCCTTCCAGTATACATGAAGAAGCTGGAGAAAGATTTCTAGCTTTTGACATGCTTGGACCCTGTACGTAGCCAAGTCTTCATTCAGCAGCCTGCCATATTGCCTGCTGATCTTGAGACTGTTTCTGGACTTGAACTGGTGGCCTATTATGTTGCTTGATAATCTTGGGATGGTGCCATTTTGCTTGTTGACCTTGGGTTTCCCAGCCTCAGTAGCCAGCAGCTATTTGAGTTAAGAAATACCTCCAGCTTCAGTGGGCTGGGAAAAAGAGGCAGAGCTGAAGCCTAAGGTCAAGGACATTCACCCAGCTCCTAGAGTTTGCACTTGAACTCAGATTTCTAGCCTCCTAAACTGTAAGGGAATAAATTACGGTTTGTTAAAACCATACATTGTGGTATTTTCTGTTAGAGCAGCACTAGAGAAGTAAAGCAATGATCCTGCTGGTATTTGACATACTGATGGCATTGCTTCCAGCACCATAGCAACATGCAAGTCATCACAGTATAATTAAATTGATAAACAAGTGGTGGTCTTGGTGGAATAGGGGATACAGACATGGAAGGAAGAGGAAGACAGAGATCTGCATTCTTCTCCAGCCCAGCCTCTCTGACCCTCAGTTTTCACATCTGATACACGTGAGCCAGCCCCATAAGACTTTTGAAAGGATTGAATGGATCTTTGGTGTGAAGATACTTTAGGAATTCTTGCACTTGCTATTAAAGTAATAAATTTCCAGACATGTCCGGGTTCTTCTCAAACCACAAAGGCCCCAGGAGCTAATTGATTGCAGGCCCAAGGGCTATGGAGCCTTTGAGGTAGAGGTGCCATGCAGGGCTGAGTAAAAAGCACAGGCTTCAGTGAGGGGCCAGTGCTTTGTCTTCCAATCCTGACCGAGGAGAACCATCCACAGTCGTTCTTCTGGTCTTCTATTCTCAAACTCTGGAGCTCCCTGGCAGAGTCTAGGGTGAATTTTCTCTCCTTCCCAGATTCACTTCTTTCTGGAGATAAGTGAGCACAAGTCCAAGAAAAGAGTCTTGGAGGCAATTTCACTGGCCCAGCATCTAATAGTCCAGGGCCTACAATGGGAGAGGCAGAAGTGGAGCAATTCATCCTAGTATAGCATATAATCTCTACTTCCCCTTGTCTGGACATAAGATCTGTGACCTCCAATTTAAATGAGTGAGGTCTGAGGATGCAGCTTGAGGAAGAGACTGAAACTTTTTCCAGCATGGGTCTTGAGCTCCTAACACAGTGTGATTCTGTTTGAACTTCAGAGAATTGGAGAAATAAGAGGTTGGAAGGGATAGCAGAGGTCATCCAGTGCAGCCCTGCCTTTCTTGTATTCCCAAAAGTGGGGCAATCACTACCTTCCCAGGAATCCCAGCTCTTTGTAAAGCAGTTCTAACCCTTTGAAAAGTTCTGCATCCACTCAAGGGTACCTAATAACAATAGCAATAGCAACAAGTCAATGTTTCTAGAAGGTGATCACTTATCCCCCTTCCTTCTGCATCACCTGCATCAGAGTTACCTCAGGTGACTTGCTGAATTAGATCATTTGGGCATGGACTTGGGGTTACATATCCAAAACAGTCTCTGGAGGCACAGTGGACTTCCAGAAGCATCAGTCCACCTCTGTTGCATCTTGGGAATGACAGCTTCCACTCTCTTCTCTTACCTTGGGGAGAGCTCTAGCAACTGTTTTTCATAAGATATGATTGTTTTCTTTCTTTCTTAACATTTTGTTCCTTTGGTAAATTTCTATGTTCTCTCTTTCTTCTGGTATTCATCCCTATTCTATAAATAGAATTTGGTGGCTAGAAGTGTTCCTAACAGAAGATCTAGTCTAATTCCTCATTTGATAGAGATCTAGAGAAGGGAGGGAGCTATTCTGTGGGAGAGCTGTCATAAGACTGGCTCCTCTGACTACAATTCAGTCCTCTTTCCATTGGTCAATTCTGCCCTGTTGTAAATATCACATGTTATGGTGAGTGCCCATCCCAGACTCCTTCTTAGATGAAGGAATGGACCCTCAAAGCCATCTTGGTGTCATATGACTCTCCCTGGATAAAACGGATTAGACCAGGAATGGTCATCTGAGCTCTGAGTTGGGCCAATCAGATAATCTCTTGAAAAAGAATTATCACTAAGAATCACTAACTCTGTTTGGCATTGAAGCTGAAAATCAAGTAGACTCCAGAGTTGAGGTGGCAAATTTTGGACCTTGTATGCTGAGGAACAGACAGAAAGAGATGATCTATAAAAAGAAACAGACCAGACATGGGAAAGTGTACAAACAAAGAGAGAGATAACATCACACACACACACACACACACACAAACGAGACCAAGAGATAGATAACTGTCATTGTGTTGACTCTGACTCATGGTGAACTTATGTAGGACAGAAAAGTCTGTTGTGAGAGTCTCCATCACCCTTGCTGACCTCTACTTCATCAAATACGATGTCCTCCTGTAGTGATTGACAAAGCCAAAGCAAGTGAGTCAGACAATGCTCTGTTGTGATCTACAGGGTTTTCATTGGCTAATTTTGCCAGGTCTTTCTTTCTAGTCTGTCTTAGTCTGGAAGCTCTGCTGAAACCTGTCCACCATGGGTGGCCTTGCTGGTATTGAAATATTGGTGGCATAGCTTCTAGCATCATAGTAACATGCAAGCCACCACAGTATGACAAACTGACAGGTTGTGGAAGAGAGGAAAAGAGAGAGATAGAGATAGAGTAATAAATATTAGAGATCAGAGATTAAATATAGAGACAGAGAGATTGAAAGAGAATATCAGAGACAGAGCCCTTCCCTGGTGCTTGGTATTTTTTCAGTTTATTCCAAGATTAGCTGACCTCCAGCCCATAGCTTCCTTGAGATACCCCTGTATCTTCCCAGTGACTCCCTTTATGCTCCAGTGAGCTTCAGTGGGTTTCTGATTCTTGTAGAGACACAATTCCCAATCAATCTGCCCTGGAGGGGGTTTTGGGTGACCCCATACAGACCCAACCAAATAGCAAATGTTGCAAGCTGGGAATATAAATAGTTTATTCTGCTCAACAGACCATCTGTCACTTTCTGTTACCTCCCAGACCCAGAAATGACTCTATTCCCCTGCAAAACATCAACAAAACTGCCAACTCCCAGTGGTTGGCTCGCTCTCTTGTCAGTGGCAATCTTCCTCGGAGCAAACTCCCTGCTCATACAGAGCCAAGTTAATAAGGCTATGCTCATTGGCACCCCCAAGCATCTGCTCACGAGATGCCCTTCCTTCCCAGGATGGCCCTTGCTCCGCCCACCAAGCCCAATTCATGTTTCTTTTCCTCCATGAGCTCTCCCTAGTGACCCTGTAGCATACATGGATCCTTCCCTTTTCTAGACTTTTGTAGTACCTATTCTTTTTCATTTTTCTTTAGTACATACTGCCCCATAATTATGTTTACAGGGTTACAAACCTATCAAGCGTACTATGTGAATAGAAAAGGAAACCATTAAATTCATTTTTTTTTTTGGATAAAGATGTTGTTAGTTGCTGTCCAATTGATTCTGACTCATGGCACCTCTGTGTGTGACAGAGTAGAAATGCACTCCATAGGATTTTCCAGGCTCTGACTTTCAGAAATAGATCATCAGGCCTGTCTTCCTAGATGCTTCTGGATGGATTTGAACCACCAACCTTTCAGCTAGTAGCTGAGCTCTTAACTGTTTGTGCCAGCCAGAGACACCTTGAGTAATAATAGTGACTAGAAATATAGAATGTTATTTGGATGATACAACTTTTCCAGGTGTTGTTCTAAGTACCTTTTATATAGAAACTCATTTATTTCTCACAACATCTGTGCACAGAACAGGAAATTGAGACAAAGAAAAGCTTAGTAACTTGCTAAAGTCATATCTTTAGTAAATGGCAGAGGGCAAAGGAGATTCCATGTCCCGATTCCTCCCCATAAGGAGCTCTGGCAGTGCAGTGCCTAAGGCATTTGACTGCTAACCAGAGGTTGGTGGTTCAAACCCACCAGCTGCTCTGCAGAAGGAAGATCAAACCCACCAGCTGCTCTGAGGAAGGAAGATGGGGCAATCTACTTCTGTAAAGATTTACTGCCTTGGAAGCCCAATGTGGGTCACTATGAGTTGGAATTGACTGGATGACAGTGGTTTTTAGTTTTTGTTTTTAGTTTCTCTCCCTTTCCACTTCACTCGCGAGCTCCCAGAAGTCTACTTTTTGTTCTTTTATCTTAAGGCTATTTTTGCTGTTAGATGCAATTAAGTCATTTTTGACTCATAGTGGCCCTATGCACAACAAAATGAAACACTGCTCAGTCCTGTGCTATTCTCATAATTGTTGCTATGCTTCAGCCCATTCTTGCAGCCATTGTGTCAATCCATCGTGTTGAAGATCTTCCTCTTTTTCTCAGACCCTCTACTTTACCAAATATTATGTCCTTCACTGAAGACTGGTCTCTCCTGATAACATGTCAAAAGTAGTTGAGACAAAGTCTTTCTAATTTTTTT
>NW_006921747.1:6497974-6513339 GCF_000298275.1 Orycteropus afer afer
TGTATATATATATATATATATATATATATATATATATATATATATGGAGAGAGAGAGAGAGAGAAATTTATCTTAGGAAAATAGCTCACACACTTATAGAAGCTGGCAAGTCCAAAGTTCTTGGATCAGTCTTCAAGCTGGAGGATTTTCCTGATTCACACAGCTGCAGGGGTTGACGAGTGCAAGGTTGGCAGGTGGTATACTGGCTGTTGACTCCAATGAATGACGTATTCAAGATCTCCAGGCCAAATGGTGGATTGTTTGCTCACAGATAGTTGTAGACATCCCAACAGGATCCCAATCAACAGAAGAGTGTCTCTTTTCCAAGGATGTCCATAAATATACTGGAAACAGGCCACACCCCTAGGGAAATTCCCTTTCAACCGATTGGCTGCTCAAAACATATACATCCGATCTCATCTTGGGAATAACCCACATCACAACTGCTTAAAGCACACAGAATTGTGGTCCAGCCAAGTTGACACATAACTCCAATTATCACAGATGGTAATAGGTTTTTTCTTAAGGCTGTAATTCCTCTAAAATATAGATATTCTTTGGCAGAAGGAGATCTGGGAAGAATGAGGGAATACCTTCCAGATGACCATAAATTATCCCCATGAAAGCCAGAAGTACTGAAGAACCAGCACCCATCCATTTTCTAAGGTGTCCCTGGATGGTACAAATGGTTAACATTTCAGTAGCTTGAATCCATCCAAAAGTGCCTTGGAAGGAAACTCTCTCTGGTAAACTACTTTTGAAAGAACACAGCCCTTGAAAACCCTATGGAGCACCATTCTACTCTGAAGCACTTGGGGTTGCCACAAATCAGAAGTGATTAGATGGCAACTGACTTTCATCTTCTAAGTGTATCCTGTGGCACACTAGCTCCTTAGGATGTTAGTTTTTTTTGCATAGAAAAAAGGAAATGATGTCTAATAATCATTGAAAATATTCGGTTAAACTTGTGTGTTTGTGTCATAACTTAATATGCTAGTGGGCACTGTCAGTCTATAGGAAGGGGGTAATGTGCAGTATTCGCCAGTAAAATTTAACCACAGAGCTCTGTTCTTACAGCTCCTCACTCAAAATGAGCCTTTCATGGAATCTTCTTTGACAAATGCCGCCTGAACCCACTACATAACCAAATCATCACAGCCCAGTGTTTTTAGTGCTTCCTATGGAAGTATGCCTGGCTGTCCTTCCCTAAAGGAGTTCTGGCGGTGCAGTGGTTAAGCACCCAGCTGCTAACAAAAAGGTCGACAATATGAACCCACCAGCTGCTCTGCAGGAGAAAGCAGTCTGGTTCCATAAAGATTACAACCTTGGAAAACCCATGGGGGAAGTTCTTTTCTGTCCTATTGGGTCACTATGAGTTGGAATCAACTTGGCAGCAACAGGTGGATTTCCCCCACTCCCTTCCTTAGCACTGGCTTCTCATGTAGGTAAGCAGCGTGACCACACTCACCACATCCTCCTGCCTGGATGTCTTGTCACTAACTAGCTGCATTTACAGCGTCAGGACCATGGAGCAGCTGGCCCTTCCTGTCCTTGCTTGACCACACTCATTCACTCACTCCTTCTTTTAACCAAAACCAAACCAAACTCACTGCCATCGAGTTGGATCCGACTCATAGCAACTCCTCCTTGGGTTTCTGAGGCAGTATCACTACGGCAGTAGATTGCCCAACTTTTCTTCCAAGGAATGGCTGGTGGGTTTGAATCCCCAGGCTTCTGGTTAGCAGTCAAATGCCTTAGGCACTATGCTACCAGATTTATTAACACCTGCAGAGTGCCAGGCCCTGGGAAGATTCCTGGGGTACTCAGAACCTACCCTGGCCTCCTGGTAGTGGGCCTTATTTATTTGGGTGGATCAGATGGACACAAGGGAAGGGGGGCCAAGGGTGATGGGAGGCAAAGAAAGGAGAGCTCATTTCCAGTGGGGTGGGGTGGGATCCTGGGAGGAGTGTCCAGTGTGGAGGGGAGGTCCATTCACACCTGGGCTTGGGAGGGTGACAAAAAGCAACAGGTAGAACTTGTGGCTGAAAGTGAGCAGAGTTCTCAGAGGTGGCAGCAGCAGGTCATCCTCCAAGTTCCTTGGCCCTTTCACCCCTTGCTAGCTTTGGAGAGTGGTAGAGCCCATAGAAACTGATGTATTGGGAGTTCCAGGCCCCACTGCAGTGATCTCTTTGCCAACTGGGATCCCAGGTAAGTGAGTGCCACCTTCCTGTCCTCTTCTTCTCCCTGGCTAATCCTCAACAAAGTTGTGAGGGAGGAGAGTTGGTGTTAAGGGCTGCAGGAAGGAAGGGCTGTATTTGTCTTGTTCTCACTATACCTCTGATACATGCAAAGGGACAGATAATCAATTGCTGAATGAATGGATTTTTGTACCCACTTCTGA
The DNA here is from genome assembly GCF_000298275.1 of Orycteropus afer afer. Classification (NCBI taxonomy): domain Eukaryota; kingdom Metazoa; phylum Chordata; class Mammalia; order Tubulidentata; family Orycteropodidae; genus Orycteropus; species Orycteropus afer. The sequence goes on from NW_006921747.1 coordinate 6,500,376, forward strand.
CCCCTTTCTCCTCATCTTCTTTCCATGTATCCAGGGCCTTGTTTTGGGACCTATTCATGAATCTACTGAAGGGTGAGCCACTCCAGAATATTTTTCTTTTCACATGATGTGCTTGAAGAACACCAGAGCTAAAAGATTCACAAGCTGATTTTCACAGAATCAAGAGTCTTTGAGTGTAAGAGTTGAATGAGCACTGAGAAGGCATTACTGACGTTGGAGCAGAGATGGTCAAGCACTGGGTCAGACAAGGGGCCAGGCCAGGAGAGGAGAGTGAGTCTATGTAAATATTTCTAAGTAATGCAAATAATATATCAATATTATTAGAATGAGCACATTTGGTTCAAGTCTCAGCCCTATGACTCATGGCCTGTGTGAGCTTTGTGAAGATTTACCTGAGCCTTTAATTCCTTCTTTGTAGAATGATGATATTGCCTACCCAAAAAGGTTATTGTATCAAATGAGATAAGACTTGTGAAGCTTCTGTGCTAGTTATCATGCTGCTGTCACAAGAGGGAAATGGCCACCCACATGCCTTCCACAACCCTAAACCCTTTGACCACAGGTTCTCAGAGTTGTTATTTCTGTTCCCTTCCACCTCCTTTTTGTTTCTCTGAAACCTACCTCCTTGTGACACTCTCCTCACACTGGGTTTTATTTATTTATTTAATTGTACTTTGGGTGCAAATTTACAGAGCAAATTTGTTTTACATTCAACAGTTTGTGTACATGTGATTTTACACACTGATTGCCATCCCCAACTGTAATAAGCTCTCCTTCCCTCCTGTCCCTGTGACTACCCCCTCCCTGTACCTTTCTTGACTATGTATTTCTGTCTGTTCAGCTTCTCCTCTATGTGAATGCTACCCCTCTAGTGCCCCATGGTCGATTGCTTCCAGGGGTATATCTCTGTAGAGTAGGTGGGTGCATTGCCCTGAGGTGGGTGTTCTGCATGTAGGTCTTTCTGCTGTTAGGCTGAGAGCCAATTTGTGGGTGTGAGTCCAATTCCAGGCCCGAAGGGCAACCCAGGGCCATGGTCTTGGGGGTTCCATCAGACTCTATCTGATCAGTAATTGTGGTCATTTTTGTGTTTTTGAATTTTGTTCCACATTTTCCCCCACCTCCCAACTCTAGCCAGGATCTCCAGTTTTGATCCCTTTCTGAGTAGTTGGCATTGGTAGCTGGGCACCATCTAGTTCTTCTGGTCTGGAGGTTATGAAGGCTGAGGTCCTTATGTCTCAGAGAGCTGATGAGATACATTCAAGGTTATTTTAATAACCATGAGGACTCACACTGGGTTTCAATTGTTACTTCATGAACCACACAGATGTAAGAGTTGTTTCTCTTCAATGTAACAGCCCTTCAAATAACCTTGAATGCATCTTATCAGCTCTCTGAGACTTGATTACTGCATCTGTAAGATGGGCATACATTTGTGGGGTAGTTTTGAGAATGAAAAGAGATAATGTATACCATGTTTATACATGTTATAATGTACATGTATATAGTGCATATAGTGAGACCAGAAAATAGGTTGCTGTTGAATTTACTCCATCTTACAGTGGCTCCATGCATATCAGAGGAGAACTGTATTCCATAGAGTTTTCAATGGCTGATTTTTTAGAAGTAGATTGCCAGGACTTTCTTCTGAGGTGCTTCTTGGTGAACTTGAACCTTCAACCTTTTGATTAGCTACTGAGCACATTAACTGTTGTACTACCCAGGAACTCCATATTATGAGACATATATATATATATGTTTCATAGCACAGAGCCTGGCATAGATGCTCATTAAATGGCTACTGTTTCTGATCCCATTGCCCTGCTCACGCTAACTTGATATTATTCTGACTGGGAAGTTGGAGGAGGTTTCCAATAACGGGTGAGAATTAAGCTGGGCTTTGAAGGACTAGGTGGATTTTCATAATATGCAAGAGTGGGGATTAGATTTTGGTGGAGCATGGGGAGGTTTGGAACAGAGGAAAAGAAGCCGAAGCCTCAAGGTTTGCTCAGGAATTAGAGAGGAGGCTATTTGAGGTTGAGCTGTTGCTTTGCTGAGGAAATCAAAAGGAGATAAAGCTGAAAGAATAGACTGAGGCTCTGCTATCATAAAAAGTAGAGGTGGAAGGGATCCATGGCATCATCTGAACCAATATTTTACCTACAGCAGGAAAAAACACCCATGACTTGGTAGGACTTAGTAGCCTATGCCTGGGGCTTAATTGAGGTGAGCTATGTGTTCAATTGCTGTGTGTTCTTGCATCTCTGATCTGTGTTTATCCTCTGTGATGGAACCAATAATTCTTCTCCAGCCTACTCTAAGTGCCAGGAAGATTTAGTGAGCCTTGGGCTGAAGAATCACTAACAGATACAGGGCAAGAGTTTCTCATTATCTCTCTGGGCTTGATTTTGCTGTCTATAAAATGGAGGCCCCAGTGGTGTGCAGTGTGTGGGCAAGTATAATTAGGACATTGGCACCCAGTAGGAGAAAGGAAAGTGATTTAAGGAGGGTCTTGGATGACTGTTCCTCTAGGCATATCCAGGATTCTTACCACTCTCTCTCTCTCCACTGGTTTCTCAACAAGGACTAGCTGGGTGTGGTGGCTCCTATGGGTCCCACAGCTGTGATTCTCTCTTCCTCCTGATTGTGCCAATGGTTTACACAGCTCACCAGTAACCAGAAACTCATTAGCCCTCATACACCCTTTTCTTCTCTGACCTTTCCTGGGTGGCCTGATGGAGAGCTACAGCTTCTTCTCTTGTTTCCATCACCCCTCCTGACTCCACCTTGACTCCAGCAGCTTCACCTCTGCCCAGGCCCCTCATTCTCAAGGAGAGAGCCCAGGAGACAGACCCCACTGTCTGACCACTCTTGTTTCTTATATCAGCATTGGCATAGTAGCTCCAAAGTATGTTGCCCTCATGAGGCATGCACAGCAGGAGTCTTGGTGACATTTTATGGGGAGACAAATGGTGACTGAGAGATGCCAGTGGTGGGCACTTCTGGTAGAATCAGGAATAGACCTCCTGGCCTGATATTCTTTGTACTATTCCAGTGACTCTCAAATTTAGAGGTGCATAAGTGGTATAATGCCTAAGGTATTTGACTGCTAACCAGAAGCTGGCAGTTCAAACCACCAGCCACTCTTTGGAAGGAAGACTGGGCAATCTACTTCCATAGAGATACCGCCTTGGAAACCCAGAAAGGGGTTTGAGTCAGAATCGGCTCAACGGCAGTGAGTTTTTTTTTTTTTTTTTTTTTTAAGAATCATCTGGGAGTTTGCTAAAATGTCTTATTCCCAGAGAGCTGGTTCAGAGCAATGTCTGTGAGTCCTGAGTGTGTATATGACAGGAACTCATTGAGGGGACCACATGGGGAGCATTTTTATTTGAACTAGTCACTACTATATAAATCCAGGAATATCTCAGATGGAAATCTAGTTCTGATTCCTTAACCCTGGGAGAGCTGGTAATGTTGGGCTCCCTGAGGGGCACAAGCTGTGTTACAGCTCTTGACCACTAACCTAGCTTGGTGGTTTGAACCCAGACATTGGCCCCACAGAAGAACTGCTTCTATAAAAATTACAACCAAGAAAACCCAATGGAACATAATTCTGCTCTGTAACACATGGGGGTGCCATGAGTCAGAACTCAGGTTTTTTTCATACTAGTACATTGGAGCTGTGGAAGGAAGGCTGGGCAATCTACTTCTGTAAAGATTTACTGCCTTGGAAACCTGAAGGGGGACGCTATGAGTCGGAATCAACTCGATTCAACTTGATGGCTGTGAGTTTGGTTTGGTTATATGCTGGAGCTAGGAGTCCTGGTGGCACAAAGGTTAAGTGCTCAGCTGCTAACTGAAAGATCAGTGTTTCAAATCGCTGAGAAAACCTTCCAGCTGCTCCATGGGAGAAGAGTCCTAGTGATCTGTATCCTAAAGATCACAGCCTTGGAAACCCTGTGGACAGTTCTATTCTGTTGCTATGAGTTGGAGTCCATTCCACAGCACACAGCAGCAACAGGTCAGAGCTGAGCTGCAGCCAATTTTTTCAGATGGGATATGACCCTGTCACTCTGTGTGTTGTTGTCGTTATGTGCTGTCGAGTCAGACCCGACTCATAGCTACCCCTCCTTGGGTTTCCGAGGCAGTATCACTACAGAAGTAGATTGCCCAACCTTCCTTCTGAGGAGTTGCTGGTGGGTTTGAACCGCCAGCCTTCTGGTTAGCAGTCAAGTGCCTTAGGCACTATGCTACTCTAGAATGTTCTTATGTCTAACCCTCTCTACCCATTTCTGTCACCTGCTTCTCCCTGTGGGCGTTCGAGTTGCAACTCCTGCTGTGCTTTTCTTCATGATACAGAGTAGTCTTGAGGACCCCTGAAATCTACCTCACCTTTAAGTCCCAGGGATGAAATGAGTAGGAGGAGGGTCCAGAGGGAAAATTACCTTTATTAAGTCCTTTAGCCATGTCAGGTACTTTACATGTATTTTCCCCTTAGAATAAGACGATAATATTCCCATGTCATAAAGGAGAAAACTGAAGCTCAGGGAGCTTAAACAGTTTATCCAAGGTCTCACAATTGGTAAGTAGAATAGCTGGGATTTGGACTTGGATTTATAGCCCCAGAGTTCAAATACCTTTCACCCAAATACTTGCAATGAAATCCTCTCCATGCCTTCCTGTTCCCATCGTAAGGTTCCTACTCTGTCTATTCCCACTGAGATGAAAAGGTTTGTTCCAGATTCTCTCAGCTAGCGGGCAAGGTCTCTTTTCTTACAAGGCTTCTATTCTGCCAGCATGTGGCAGTGCTGGATTAAGTATGTGTCAAAGGGAAGGCAGAGCTACTCTGGAGGCCTATATAATCTTTTGTTTTCCTTGTCACTTTTTACAACCTCTCCACTCCTCAGAAAGAAGGTTGGGCAATCTACTTCCGTAGTGCTACCGCCTGGAAAACCCCAGGAGGGGTCGCTATGAGTTGGGTCCGACTCGACGGCATATAACAACAACAACCTCCCTCCCACATCTTGGCCACCCTCTTCTATTAGATTTGCATTTGCAGAGTTGGTGCTGTTACCTTTCAATCATCTGAAGTTTGGATACCCACAGCTCCTAGAATCTCCTAGAACCACTCATCAGGTGGCCTACTTGGAATCAAGTGAACTGCAGCTGGAATTTACAAGAATTTGCTGAGTGTATGCTTGGTGCCTTGTTAAGTGCTTTCTGAACATTACCTTGTTTAATTCCCCAAAAAGTGTTTCTGAGCCATGTGCTAAACTATCATTGTACCTTTTTTTTTCCCCCAGAAGAAGATATTAGAGGTCTGAGAGGGTTGAGTAACGTGGCCAAGGTTAAGGAGTTTGTTAATGGCAGAGCTGGAGTTGGACCTTCAGGTTTCTGACCTCAAAGCTGTTTGCATAACCTTTACACTCGTTTATGTAGATAGTCTGAGGTTCTCAGAAGGAATGAATTGCCCCTGGGGAATTAGTAACAGCTTTGGGACAAGAAACCAGGCCTTCTAGTAATTCTGGGCTAGAACTCTTCCCTTCACCCACCTGTACATGATGGCCTGCGCAGGGGAGTCTTCCAGGGGAGGGTCACTTCCACTCTTCATGCCCAGGGGACCCGACCAGGCACAAGATAACTGGTAGATGCTGCATTAAAGTCCTTGGTAGCATAAACTGTTTGACTAATAACCTAAAATTTGGTGTTTAAACCCACTCAGCACCTTTATAAAAGAAAGGCCTGGTGATCTACTTCTGTACTTCTACTTGTAGCACATGGGGTCGCCATGACTTGCAATTGACTTGATGGCAACAAGTTTTTGTTTTGTTTTGATGTTAAGGGTTGGCTGTGCCAACCCATGCCCAGCCTGGTGTTCAGAACCAGACTGAAGGTGGTAGGGTGCAAAGACTGCTCCCTGTCCTGGGAAGGTGGCATCATGGGCGGTGGCATCATGGGCATTGTCCTATGTCAGTCCTGTGCCTATGCATCCCTGGCTACTAGCATGGTCTGGCAGAGAGCCAGTGCTCAAAAAGATTTATAGAATGGATGGATATTCCTCCTCTTTCATTATCTTCTCAGGCTGTGTGCAGGGCTTGCTGCCTCAGAGGTTTCCGTTTCTTCCTCTTCAGCATCCTCTTGCCCTGTTAGGGTGCACATTTGGGTTCTTAGAACAGACTGTCTGTTTGTTCTTTAACTTTCCAGATCAGTACTTTATCTGCGCTGCCTCCACTCCAGATGGAAAGAACCTCAGGGGCAACTTCTCAAGTTATGTTTATGCTTCCATGTGTCTGGCACCAGGTTGAATATAAAATAAGCTATTTATGAAAACAATAATCTACTGCTTTATCCAAGTAATACATATTCATTGCTGAAAAATAAAAAATAAGATAAGTGAAAAGAAGAAAATTAAAATCATCTCCATAATAGGATCTCTTTCTTCAATGATATTTTAATGGAATCTAGTTTTTCCTTTTCTCTTTTTATTATATGAGCAATACATATTTATTGGACAACTCTAAAAAAATGCAGATAAACTGAAAAAGTTAAACACTCGGAATACTGCTTCATAAGCCTGTTAATAATACCCTTAATAATAGAAATGATAAAACTACCTCTAATTGTTGAAGGCCTACTATGTACTTGGAACTTTAAATATAATATCTTTTTCCTAAACTTTATTATTTTTTTAAATTTTTATGACATTTCATGAAAAGTCATATGATTGTTAATAAACATATGGAAGGAAACTCACTGCATTAGTCATCAGGGAAAGAAAAATAAATGCACCCTAAAGAGATACTACTACATATCCCCCAACCCAAAACCCACTGCTGTTGATTCTGACTTATAGAGACCTTATAAGACAGTAGAACTGCCCTCTAGGCTTTCCAAGACTGCCAGTCTTTTTTTTTTTTTAAATATGACTTGGGTGAAAAGTTACAGAGCAAATTGGTTTCCATTCAATAGTTCAAACACATTTTGTTTTGTGACATTCATTACAGTACTGACCATGTAAGAGCACTCTTCCCACTTCCTCCCTGTGTTTACCTTTTCCCTTCATTCTTTTTCCTCTCCCTTCCTGCCTTCTGAGCTTTATCCTTGGGCAAATACTGTCCTTTTGATCTCATATGATTCATTATTCTAATGAATGCATACCTTCCTGGTATTATTTTTCACCTTATAGGCCTATCATTTGGCTGCAGGGGTTGAGTTCAGTTCCCAGCTTGAAGGGTGTCTGAAGGCCAAAGACTCAAGGGTTCCACCAGTCTTCATCAGACCACTGAGTCTGGCCTTTTTTATGATTTTGAATTTTGTTCCACATTTTTCTCCTAATCTGTCTAGAACCTCCTATTGTGATCCCTTTCAGAGTGGTCAGCCTGGAAGCTGGTGTTCATGTGGTCCATTAATCCTTTGGATTGTTTCTTTGAGTCTTTGATTTTCTTCACTTTTCTTTACTCCAGATGGAGAGAGGCCAATAATTGTACCTTAGACAGCCTCTTACAAGCTTTTAAGGCTCCAGTAGCTACTTACAAAAGTAGGATGTAGAATTTTGTCTTTGTGGAGTATGTTACACCAATTGATATGAGTGTCGCCTGAGACTATGGTCCTGAGCTCCTATCACCAGCAACTCATTCCCTCAAAGTATTTGGTTATGATTAAGTTTTCATAATTTTGCCCCCTAGAGGCTCTAAAATATTCATGGATATATTTGCAGCATACATAGATACTTACGGAGAAATATCCTCTGTCAAATCTGTATACATTTGTGGGTTTAGTCCCATCTGTCTATTCACTCCTATTTAGCTTGAGTGTCTATGTATACACTCAGATTGTGGCTATTATTGTTACTGCAGGATTGTGTATATAATAGTATTTACCTTTGTTGCCTTTAATTCTTCTGCTACTCCCAGTGTCTTCCATTGCATTTTGTGCTGACCTGACCTTACTGTATATTGCCCTTCCAACTTAATTTGTATCTACTCTCTAGTTAGTCATTTTCCCTCCCTTCCCCTCCCACTCCTGGTAATCTTCAAAGAATGATGCTTTCTGTGTGTAAACTTTTTCTTGACTTTTTACAGTAGCAGTCTCATACAGTATTTGTTGTTCTGTGATTAACTAATTTCACTCAGCATAATGCCCTCTAGGATTGTTCATGTTATGAGGTGTTTTGTAGATTCATTGCCATTGTTTAATGTTGCATAGTATTTCATTGTGGACCATAGTTTTTTTATCCATTCATCCATTTTTAGGCACTTAGGTTGTTTCCTTCTTTTTGCGATTGTGATTAAAGCTGAGATGAACATGGGTGTGCTGTCCATAGGTGGATGGATTTACTGTTGGGTTCTCAATTCTGTTCCGGTGGTCTATGTGTCTATCGTTGTATGAATACCAAGCTATTTTGAGTACTATGGTGTATAGTAGGTTTTGAGATTTGAGAGTGTGAGGCATTCTAATTTGTTCATCAACTTTAGTAGTGCTTTCCTTTCCATATGAATTTGGTGATTAGTTTTTCCACCTCTTTAAAGAATGATGGTGGAAGCTGTATAGGATTATGTTATATCTCTAGCTTGCTTTGGACAGTATTGTCATTTTCACAATATTAAGTCCTCCTATCTATGAGCATGAAATATTCTTCCATTTATATGTTGTGTTGTTGTTAGTTGCTCTCGTGTCAGCTCTGACTCATAGCAACCCTATGTACAACAGAATGAAACACTTCCTGGTCCTGCACCATCCCACAATCTTTTCCAGTAACATTCCATTTATGTAGGTCTCTTTTATTAGTGTTTTATAATTTTCTTTCTATAAGTCTTTTGTGTCTCTGTTAGGTTTATCTGAAGTACTTCATCTTTTGAGTGGCTACTTTAAATGGTATTATTTTCTTGATTTCCTTTTCAGAGTTCTCTAAGTTGTTGTTGTTATGTGCCGTCGAGTCAGCCCTGACTCATAGCGACCCCTCCTTGGGTTTCCGAGGCAGTATCACTAGGGAAGTAGGATTGCCCAACTTTCCTTCCGAGGAGTGGCTGGTGGGTTTGAACTGCCTGCCTTCTGGTTAGCAGTCAAGTGCCTTAGCCACTATGCTACCTATTTTCTTAATTTCCTTTTCAGAGTTCTCTAAGTTAGTGTAGAGGAATCCAACTGATTTTTGTAACTGGCCATTTTGGCGAATCCTTATATTAATCCCAATTGTTTTCCTGTTGAGTCTTTGGGATTTTCTATGTATAGGACTATATGATCTGCAAATAGAAATAGTTTTACTTATTCTTTGTCAATTTAGATGCCTTTTATTTCCCTTTCTTGCCTTCTTGCTCTGGCTATGGCTTCCAATACAATATTGAATAGGGTTGTGATAAAGAGCATCCTCCTCGTCTGCTTCATGATGCAAGTGGAATGTTTCCAGTGTCTGTCTATTGAGAATAATGTTGGCCAATGGGTATGTGTATATACCCTTAATTAGGTTGAAGAATTTCTCTTCTATTCCTATTTTGCTGAGCATTTCTTTTTAAAAAATCTAGAATCAGTGTTGGATTTTATCATATGCTTTTTCTGCATCAATTGACACAACCATATGATTCTTTTACTTATGTGGTGGATTATGTTGATTGTTTTTCTAATGTTCAGCCACCCTTGCATATTCAGTATGAATCCCACTCGTTCATGATGTATTACTATTATTATTGGATATATTGTTGGATTCTATTGGCTAGTATTTTGCTGAATTTTTGCATTTATGTTCATGAAGGTATTAGTCTGTAATTTTCTTTTTTGGTGATGTCTTTGCCTGTATGGTAGTTAAGGTTGCTATCAACTTGGCTGGGTCTGGCTGAGTGGCTGGGCAGCTGGAGGTAATTATTCTCCACGATGAGCCTGGCAATTAATTCTATGGTGGAATCTACTGTGAGCAGCTGAGTAGCTGCTTTAGGGAATGTGGTCTGCTTCCTGTAATTAAGGAGAAGCTTTGAGATTGATCTGTAGCTTTTTGGCATGCTTGAACCCTGTGTGTAGCCAAGTCATTGTTCAACAGCTTGCCATGCCCTGCTAATCTTGGGACTTCATCTGGACTTGAATTCATGGCCTGCCATGTTATTTGGTAACATTAGGACTGTGCTGTTTTACTTGTCAACCTTGACTTGTCAGCCTCAGCCGCCAGTAGCTGTCTGAGTGAAGAAAAGCCTCCAGCTTCAGTGGGCGGGGAGCGGGAGGCAGAGTTGAAGCCCAAGGTTGAGGGGATTTCACCCAGGCCCTAGAGCCTGGTACTTTGAACTTGGACTTAATGCCTCCAAACAGTAAGAGAATAAACTCCTGTTTGTTAAAGCCATCCCATTTGTGGTATTTCTGTTAGAGTGGCTCTAGGTAACCAGAACATTATGCTTCCTTCATAGAACGAGTTTTGGAGTATTCTATCATTTTCTATATTGTGGAATAGTTTGAATAGTATTGGTGTCAGTTCTTCTCTGAATGTGTGGTAGAGTTTGCCAGTGAAGCAGCCTTGGCCAGGACTTTTTTTGAGGAGTGGTGGTGGTGGTGGAGTGTGTGTGTTTATGACATGTTTAATTCCTTCTTTTGTGATGGGTCTGTTCAAATTTTCTATCTCAAATTGTGTTAGTTTGGATAGGTAGTGTGTTTATGGAAATTTATTGATTTCTTGTAGGTTTTCAAACGTTTTGATACAATTATTCACATTGTTGTTATGTGCCATCGAGTCGGACTCGACTCATAGCGACCCCTCCTTGGGTTTCCAAGGCAGTATCATTACGGAAGTAGATTGCCTCATCTTCCTTTCAAGGAGTGACTGGTGGGTTTGAACCGCCAGCCTTCTGGTTAGCAGTCAAGTGCCTTAGGCACTATGCTACCAGAGCTCCCACAATTCTTCATAGTATTCTGTTATTATATAGTTTATTTCTGTAGGTTCTGTTGTGACATTTCTTATTTGTATTATTTGCATCTTTTTCTTTTCCTTTGTTAAATTGGCCAGTTTTTGTCAATTTTATTAATCCTTTCAAAGAGCCAACTTCTAAACTTGTTGACTCTATTGTTTTTGTTTCATTTAATTCTGCTTAAATCTTTATTATTTCCTTTCTTTTTAGGGACTTTTGTTTCATTTAATTCTGTTTCATTTAATTTCTTTTGGGGACTTTTGTTTCATTTAATTCTGTTTCATTTAATTTCTTTTGGGGACTTTTGTTTCATTTATTATTGTTTTTATTTCATTTAATTCTGCTTAAATCTTTATTATTTCCTTTCTTTTGTATACTTTTGTTTTGCTGTTCTTTTTCTAATTGCTGGAGATGTAAGATCAATGTGTTGTTTTCGTTCTTTCTTTTTTAAAGTGTGTTCATTTATTGCTATAACTTGTCCTCTGATCACTGCTTTTGCTGTGTCCCAAAGATTTTGGTATGTTGTGTTTTCATTCTTGTTTGATTCAAGGAATTTTTGTATTTCATTTTTTATTTCTTCTATTATCCAAGAGTCATTAAGCAGGATGTTTTTCAGTTCCCTTGTATTTAATTTTCTTTTCCTCTATCTTTCTGTTGTTGATTTAAATTTTTTAGTGTTATGATCTGAAAAGATGCTTTATAGTATTTATCATTTCTAAAAATTTATTGAGGCTTGCTTTGTGGCCTAACTATAGTCCACTCTGTAGGAAGTTCCATGTGCACTGGAAAAGAATGTGTATTGTGCTGTTGTTGGGTAAAGTGCTCTATATACAATCTATGAGGTCTAGTTGATTATGTTGTTTAGATCTAATGTATTGGTTCAAATCCACCAGCCACTCCTCAGAAGGAAGATTGGGCAATCTACTTCTGTAGAAATAATGCCTCGGAAACCTAAGAAGGGGTTGCCATGAGTTGCAATTGACTTGGCAGCAGTGATTTTCTTTTTTTATCTTTGTTTAGTTTCTTTCTAGTTGTTCTGCCCTTTATCTAAAGTGGTATATTAAAGTCTCCTACTATTATTGGAGAGCTGCTGCCTCAAAGCAGAGTTGACCTTAATGAAGTGGAGGGAGTATAGCTTTTGGGACCTTCATTTGCTGATAGGGCACAACTTAAAGTGGGAAGAAACAGCTACAAACATTCATTAATCATCAAAACATAGACTGTACAAAGTATCAATCTAGGAAAACTGGAAATTGTCAAAATGAGATGGAACACATAAAGGTTGATATCCCAGGCATTAGTGAGCAGAAATGGACTAGTATTGGCCATTTTGAATCAGAAAATTATGTGATCTACTATACCAAGAATGACAAATTGCAGAGGAATGGTGCCACATTCATTGTCAAAAAGAACATTTCAGTATCTATGCTGAAGTAAAATACTGTCAGTGATAGGAGAATATCCATACATCTACAAGGAAGACCAGTTAATACTACTATTATTCAAATTTATACACCAACCACTAAAGCCAAAGATGAAGAAATTGAAGATTTTTACCAATGTCTGCAGTTTGAAATAGACAAAACATGTAATCAAGATGTATTGATTATTATTGGTGATTGGAATGCAAAAGCTGAAAACAAGGAAGAATCATTGGTAGTTGGAAAATGTGGCCTTGGTGATAGGTTACTGGTGGTTGCAAGACAGAATTTTGCAAGACCAATTACTTATTCAATGCAGGTAACTTTTTTCAACAACATAAATGGTCCTCACCAGATGAAATACACAAGAATCAGATCTACTATATCTGTGGAAAGAAGTGATGAAGAAGTTCAATATTATCAGTCAAAACAAGTCAGAAGGTGACTGTGAAACTGGTGAAAAACAAAGTTCTAGGAATTGATGGAATACCCACTGAGATGTTTTAACAAATGAATGTAGGGCTGGAGGTGCTTACTCATTTATGCCAAGAAATTTGGAAGACAGCTACTTGGCTAGCTGACTGGAAGAGATCCATACTTGTGCCCATTCCAAAGAAAGGTGATCCAACAGAATGTGGAAATCATCAAACAATATCATTAATATCA
>NW_006921747.1:6515254-6521573 GCF_000298275.1 Orycteropus afer afer
TAGGACTCTTGGAGATCACAGCCTGGGCAGCTTGATGTCCAACTTCATAAATACATTGAATTTCACAGCAGAAGTGTGTTATTCTGGTGGCTGGAGTTGGTTAAGTCAATTATTGCACTTACAAGGCTATGTAATTAGATATGCCAAACAAGCTCCGAGTCCAGCAACACTTGCAAAAGCCAGCAGCACATTTCTTATGCCGACTTCTAGGTCCTCTACACGGAAGAGCTCCACAAACCCATCCCAGTCTCGTTGTTTGACTAACCAGTCCCGTTTTGTTCAAGTGTTTGGCCACAAAGGCACCAAAAGATGTAAGAGTCACACTTCTGCCCTAGTTTGTTATTCCATCACTGAAAACATGGATCATCACACGAGATAAAGATTTGACATCATCTTGGTTTTTGATGTCCAGTTTCCGAAGCATGCCTTGGAAGGCTGTCTCATGGTTGCACTGCACACTCTCCCCGAGCCGCAGGAGGGTCTCTAATGCCTTCCTGGTGGCGGCCCCAGACCTGCCCATTGGCTTCAGGTCCTTGGCTCCAGCCGCCTATTCCCAAAGGTACCAAGAGATAATCTCTAACACTGCTGGTACAACTCGTCATCGTTCTCCTCCTCTGCTGAGGGCGGCATCGAGGGTAGTGACGCGTCGGTACCAGGGCCATTACTGCCCTCTCCAACTAGCCTCAGCAGGGGAAAGACCGCCAGCAGCTTCCTGAGCGGCTCTGGCTAGCACCCGTCCAGCTCCTCCTCGCGCGACAGGATGGCGTCTGCAGGACAGGCTTCCATCTCCTCAGGCGGCGAAGCGCGGCAAGTGGGCGCAAAGAAAGACTGCCTCGCGGGGGTCGCGGTGACGTCGGGGCCCTCAGTGCCAATGGGCGTTCCCTGCGCGACCCATAGGGCGGCTGGGGAGCTTGCCCTGGCGCTTCTGCCACTTAGCTCGCTGACTTCCCCTCCCCCTACTTCTGGTCGGGTCTTGGCCTCCTTTCCAGGAGCTGCAAATTGCCCTCCGGGAGGAGTGGCGCCGCTGCCAGTGCCGGCCCCTAATCCAGCTCTCCCCTCCCCCCACACCAGTAGAGGGTGAGTCGGATTACTGCGTTTCTCTTCTAGCCAAGTATCTCGAGCCGCTGCCGCCTGGATGAAAAAAGTGGTAGAGGCACCGGCTCCTTACTTGAAGGAAGTGGAAGGAGGAGTGGCGTCTTCTTCATCTATTTTTGTTGTTGTCAGGTGCCACGGAGTCAGCTTCGACTCATGGTGACCCCATGTACAACAGAACAAAACACTGCCCGGTCCTGTGCCAGCCTCACAGTCCTTGCCATACCTGAGCCCATTGTTGCAGCCATTGTGTCGATCCATCTTGTTGAGGACCTTCCCTTTTTTTGCTGACCCTCCACTTTACCAAGCATGATATCCTTCTCCAGGGAATGATCCCTTCTGCATGACCAAAGTAAGTGAGACAAAATCTGGCCATTCTTGCTTCCAAGGAGCATTCCCGCTGCACTTCTTCCAGGGCAGATTTGTACTTTCTTCTGGCAATCTGTGGTACTTTCAGTATTCTTTGCCAACATCACAGCTCAAAAGCATCAAATCTTCTATGGTCTTCCTTATTCATTGTCCAGCTTTCACATGCAGATGAAGCGATTGAAAGCACCATGGCTTGGGTTAGGTGCATCTATTAACATATTGTTAATATGTTTCTGTGAAGAGATATACATCTACAATAGCCACAACAGATTCTTGATAAGTATGGTGTAGCAGTCAAGAGTACAGGCTTTGGGCTGGATTTAAATAACAATGCTGCACTTACTAGCCAATGTGACTTTGGGGAAGTTACTTAACCTCGATGTGCCTCATTTTCCTCATCTGTGGAGAAGAGATGATAGTACCAAGCTTCTAAGGGTGCTGTAAAAATTAAATGAGAATTAAATGAGTATATAAAGCACCTGGCCCTGGAACCACACATTCTATATCAAGAGTTATGGCTGTAGTTGAACTAATGAACAGACCCTTGCTTTGCCCATTGGTTCAGCCTAGAAATAGGTATGGAGGATGGTGTGTCTCCAGCCAAAGAGGCCACACTCTCTTACCCCACACCCTTCCTCTCTCCTGTAGTGCTGGAATCTGAACTTTCTCACTGTGGATTAATGGAGGAAGGGGCTGACAAGGTCTGGGGGATTAACAGGTTTATTTTACTTGGAGGAGTCCCTGGGTAGTTAAGATGCTCAGCTGCTAACTGAAAGGTTGGTGGTTCAAGGCCACCCAGAGGTGCCTTGGAAGAAAGATCTGGTGATCTACCTCTGAAAAAAATCAATCATTGAAAACCCTGTAGAGTACAGCTTACTCTATCTGGTACGGGGTTACCACAAGTCACAATCAACTATATGGCAACTGCTTTATTCCACCCAGAAATCCCTTCCTGGGGAATTTAGGAGAAGCTCTAGGCCTGGGGAAACTGTTGGGATTGGGGAGGAAGGACCCAAGGCTCATGGGACTGGGGAGGAGGTTGTCTTTCTTCCCTGCTACTCTGGTCCAAGCAACATCTTTCCCAGACTCCAGTCTGCCTTCTGATCACTGGTACCTAGAAGCCAGGATGCTGTTCCCACCCCACCAGCCAGCCTGTAATTAGTGAAATGGAGGCACACATGCTGGTTTGCAGATTGTGGGTAGGAGGACAGGATGTGGTGGGAATAGCTCACCAACTTGAGGGATGGGGGTGGTGTTTGTCTGTTCCCTGGAGATTTGGCAACAGCGGCTACCAGGAACTAACACAGGGTTGGTAACCTTTGAAAAACCTACCAGGCCATGGTCTTTTACCTTCTGTCAAGTCAGAGGTACAGCCATACCCTTAGCCCTATGGATAGTGGGATCTGCAAGGCCAGGCCCTCCCTAAGGATGGGGCACAGAGCTCAGAACAGGTAAAGAAGTAAAACCTGACAGTAAAGTGTGTGACAAGGAAGAAAGAGATGTGCAGGGGGCTGAGCCTAGGAGGCTCAACCACAGGGCTCAGGGGCTCAGGGGAGATAACTGGGCGGTTGTGCAGGTGCCCACAGCATTGCATGAAAGTTGAGTTCATTTTTCTATATGACCTAGAGTTCATATAGAAATCCAGATTTCTGACTTCTCATGGAAAACTAGAAGATTCATAGCATAGCCTGCATTCCTGCATGGCATCACCCTCTGGGCTACATAGTGGAGCCTCCTGAGATGGATACCAACTCTCTGCTCTGATATAGTCCCTTCTACTCCCCATCAGCATCAAGCCAACAGCTTCTTAGCCATCTATGCTGGGCCAGTTCCTCTTCTGGGTTTGTGAGTTTTGGTCTGGGAATGCTATGTTCAGGACCTGGCTCAGGGAGGCTCTGGAAGAGGTGGCTTTAAGCTGAGCCCTGAAGGCTGGGCCTGCCCTGTGAATACTCCAGGCTGATGGTAGCAAGTGCAACGGCCCTCAGGCAGGGAAGTGCTTCCTGTGCTCTTGGAACTTCTGGAATGGAGTGGTCAAGACAGATGAAATATTGGGAAGAATAAAAAGAATATTTCAGAACACATTAGAAAGATATTCTAGCCAGCTCAGAGACAGGGCAACCAAGAAGAGCTCCTTGGGACTGAGCCCCAGAAAGAGCAATAGGGGCCTTAAAGAATTCCCAAAGGGTGTGTGCGATGGGGAGGCTAATATTCTCCTAAATCTTCTCTGACTCAAAGCTGACTGGATCCTCAGGTGTGGCTGGAAAATTGCCGGGCACTGCCCACACCTCTTTCTGATGATCAGGGACATCTCTGCTCTTCCCTCTAGAGGAAGCACTCAGCAAACTGTCTTAACTTGGAAGAGTTCTGGTATGTATGGGGAGCAGTTGTGGCATCTCATTGGCTGGGACTTCATGTTAGGGCCAGTGCTGGAGTGTTGCTCAGCCTTGGATCTAGGAGGGCAGATCCTGTAGAGATGGCCCTGCTGCAGCCTGACAGCACCCAGGAGCCCCACCCCACAGTGAGTGAGCAGATTTGGGGATGGGGACATGGTGGTGGTGGGAGACAGAATGACCAGAAGTTAGTTGCCTTTTGGGCTTTCTTTTGGGGTTTTCTGATAAGGGGAAAATGTTACTCAGCTAGTTCCTTTGCCACATGGCTCCCTCCTCTGTGTCCCTGGCCCCGAGGAAGCAACTGGACTATCTTTTGCAGCCCTGGGAGCTGGGCTGGACCCAGGGAGAAGGAGCTTAGCAAGGGAGCTGGGCCCTGAACTCACTGGGGCTGTGCCTGCTGGGGGACCTGCTCTCCCTTGGGGCTCTTCTGAGTTTGGGAGCTTCTCAGGCTTCAGGGAACACAGAGGTCTTTCTGTTCTATTTTCAATATAATTATTTTTAAGTAATAATGAAATTAACACATATTAATTACAAAAAATATGGACAAGAACACAGAGAACAATAACTTCCCCATAATTCTACCACCAAAGTTATATACTATTACCCTTTTACTATATATGCTTCCAGATTTCTCTCTGCATTTGGACAGTGTGATCTAGCAGAGAGGGACATAAAGTCAGACGACTGGGTTAACACCTGGTTCTTGAGTTACTTGGTGTCTGTTCTGGTTACCTAGTGCTGCGCTGAAAGGAAACATACCACAAATGGGATGGCCTTAACAAACAGGAGTTTATTCTTATAATTTGGAGGCTTTAAGTCCAAGTTCAAAGTGCCAGGCTCTAAGGGCTGGGGGAAAGCCCCTCAACCATGGGTCCAGCTCTGCCTCCTGCTCCTGGCCCACTGGAACTAGAGGCATTTCTTCACTCAGACAGCTGCTAGCTGCTGAGGCTGTGAAGCCCCAAGGTTGACAAGTCAAAAGGCACAGTCCTGATGTTAACCAAATCACGTGGCAGGCCAGTAACTTAAGTCCATTGTAAGTCCCAGGGTCGGCAGAGCATAGCAGGCTGCTGAGCAACGACATGGCTACATGCAGGGTCCAAGCATACCCAAAAGCTTCTTATATACAGGAAGCAGACCACGTACCCAAAGGCAGCTACCCAGCTGCTTGTGGTAGATCCCACCATGGAGCTGATTGCCAGTCTTCTCATGGAGATTAACTACCACCAGCTGCCCAGCCACTCAACCAGGCCTAGCTAAGTTGACATACAAACATAACCATCACAATTCTATGCCTTGTCAACTTGGCACCTGTACAGATCTTCAATGGGTGGTATCTGCACAGGTCTCCTCCACTGGGTGGCTCCAGTCCCCTAGTTCCTGAATGGTGACTTTACCCCTTGGCCTGGCGGCCCCGTTCCTCTCCCTCTTGGGCATGGCAGCCCCACCCTCTCATTCTTGGGCAGCGACTATGGCTCCATCCCACTGGCTCACATGAACAAACAACCCCACACTCCAGAACCAAGCTGGTGAAGGCCTGGCTCTTTGAAACCTATGGGGCTGTGATCGTTCCACCCCCATAGGCCATGGTCCTACCCTTTCAGGCTGAGACAGCTCTGCTTCCATTTCCTTGTCTCGGCGTCTGCCGATTAATGCCAAAGGCAACCCACTGTGCTGAAAAAACCTGCCCAAAAAGCACTCGGCATTTTTGCTCCATGGGCCGGCCAACTTGCTACTCCATTTCATGCCAATCTTTTCTACCAATTAATGCCTGAAGGCAACCCACTCCGTCAGTAAGCCGCCTAACCAAAGGCATCAAGCTTTCTCCTCCACGGGCTGGTAAGGCTGTCCCTGTCTCATGCCGGTTCTCTAGGCTCTGCTCCTGCCATCTCTCATGGCGGTCTCTTGCCGTCTGTCCTACCATCTGTCATGCAATATGCTGGGGTCTCTCTGCCGGGGTCTTGGGTCAAGGACACACTCCACTCCTGTTTCCACATTTTAGGTATCTGTCAGAGCAGCACCCCACTCTAAGGCCTCTAGCTCCAGTGGGCCAGGAGCAGGAGGCAGAGCTGGACCCCAAGGTTGAGGGGCTTTCACACAGCCCCTAGAGCCTGGCACCTTGTACTTGAACTTAAAGCCTCAAAATTGTAAGAATAAACTCCTGTTTGTTAAGGGCATCTCATTTGTGGTATATTTCTTATCAGAACAGCGCTAGGTAACCAGAGCAGAATTTGGTACCGAGAGAGTGGGGTGCTGCTCTGACAGATACCTAAAATGTGGAAACAGGAGTGGAGTGCATCCTTGACCCGAGACCCTGGCAGAGAGACTCTGGCATACGGCATGACAGATGGCAGGGACAGATGGCAAGAGACAGGCATGAGAGACGGCAGGAGCAGAGCCAAGAGAACCGACTTGAGACAACACAGCCTTACCAGCCCATGGAGGAGAAAGCTTGATGCCTTTGGTTAGGC
>NW_006921747.1:6522743-6532215 GCF_000298275.1 Orycteropus afer afer
TCACAAGTAGATGGCTTTAATAAATAGAAATTTATTCTCTTACAGTTTAGGAGGTTAAAGTCTGAGTTCAGAGTGTTGGGTCTATGGGCCAGTTGGAGGCCCCTTACGTTGGTCTTCAGCTCTGCCTTTTAGACCCACTAAAGCAAACTGGAGTCTTCTCCTGATTTATGGAACTGCATGGGCCGATGAACTCAAGATTGGCAGGCAGTATAGCAGGCTGCTGGCTGTTGAAGCTGACAAATTCAAGATTGGCAGATAAAGTGGCAGATTTCTGTCTTACAGGCTGTCAGGGCAACAATTACAAGATTGTCAGGCAACACAGCAGGCTTCTGGTTCAAGTCCAGGAGCTGGAGATGATGATGGGCCAAATGTAGGATCCTTTCCATATATACTGAATACAGACAATGCCCTGCAGGCAACACCCCTTCAACTGATTATCAGCTCACAGCAGATTCCACCATGGAAGTGATTACACCACTGCTAATCTCATCATGGGGAATAACGACATCACAGCTGCCCAGCCATTCAAAAACATGGCCTATCCAAGTTAACACACAACCTTAACTACATACTTGGTTTCCTGTGCCTCTGTTTCCTGACCTGTAAAATGAAAGTAATGGCATATCCTCACAGGGTGGTCCTGAGAGGGACCACATGGTGGTCTGCTCAGCACCTGGTAAACACTCAATACATCCTCAGTACATACAATTTGTATTGTACACAAATATACATCTATACATGTACATCCATGTTTTAAAACACAAACAAAGATGAGAACATTTTGTGATTTGCTTTTTTTACTTTGTTCTTCCAGTCAGTATGAATTTTATTCCACAAATTTAGGTAGGTAAGAAAAAACAGATTAATTCTTCAAATCAAATCCATAACTACCTATTGGGTTTCCCTGGAACTCCAGAGACTAACACCCATCACAAGCTACCAATTGCCATTGAGTCGACTCTGACTCCTGGTGACCCCATGTGTGTCAGTGTAGAACTCTGCTCCATAGGGTTTTCAATGGCTGATTTTTTAGAAGTAGATTGTCAGGCCTTTCCTCTGAGGCATTTCTGGGTGGACTTGAACCACCAACCTATTTGTTAGCAGCTAAGTGCTTAACTATTTGTGCCACACAGAGATTAACACTGACCTAGAAATAGTGATAGCTTTGTTTTAGGTCCTTCATGTGTGCCATGATGTGGGTTCATTGTTAAATGTACAAGGTCCCTTGCAGATGTACGTTGCTGAAGGTTTTGCTCTGGGCATGGGAAAGGGCTCTTTGTCAAGAGAGGCAGGGAGGCTGGGGTTTAGTGCAGAGCCCCTGGGGCACGCTGCAGCCATTCCCCTCAGGACCATGATGTACCTGTGAAGCAGTCAGGGAAGGGGAAGGAAGAAGAAGGGACAAGGGGGACAGATCCTGCAAACCTCACTCTGTTCAATTTCTTCTCTCACTTTCTTCCTCTCCTCAACAATGACTTTCACTTGTCTCTTTTTCCCCAGCACAATTGCCCCACTGAATTTCAAATTTTGATGGAAAACCCAGAAGAGAGGTTGCTCTGACATGCAAACTTCCCCCAAGCCCAGTGAGCACAAAATCATTGCTTGTATATGAGAGGAAATGTGTAGGGAGAACAAAATACAATAACTCTCATTTTCCTGATTCTTTTACTCAATGAAAACAAACATCAACTAATATCCCAATTTATCATTCCACAGTGAACATTATACAGGAAACATGTTTTAAAATGTCATTAAGAATTCTTTCACAAGGCAACCTTTATCAGCTGTAAGATTATCCAATATGTTGAAAATTGGGATCTTTCCAATTTACCCAGTGTTTTGCGGTATTATATAAATGGAATGGACATTATTATACTTAAAATGTGGATAGATAATTCTTAGAACATGAATTCTTAGGAGAATTTCTAGAAGTAAGGATTGATTACTGGATTGAAGGGCTTGGCTTGTTTAAAGGTATTTGGTCTTTTTTGTCCTCTAGAATGGCTTTATGAATTCCAATTCCCCCAATAATATCAAGAGTCCTGAGTTCTTCTTTGCCAGGCTGGCTTTTGGGGTTTGGCAGAAATGGCCTTCTTTGTGTGGGATGTCTTGAAAACTTCATAGAGTGAAATCCCCATGGTTACTTAGCACCAGGCAGAGCGTACTTCCTTCCTTGGCTGTCTTCTTCCTAATAGCACAGTAGGACTCATCTTACTTGGGCCTAGAGGTGGGCACAGATATGTGTTCAATTCTTGGGAAGCCAGTGCTGCTTGGATAGCCCTGGGGTGGCTCTGTGGTGAGGGAAGAAAGTCTTTAGGGTGTGTATACAGAGAAGCACATGTGCATGTCTCCCAGGTCTCCCTGGGGAGAATGGCAGGTATGAGTGACCTGCACTGAAATGGCAGAGGCCTCTGTGGCATTGTATCAGTGTCGTAGCCGTGTGCAAAAGGCAGGCCTCTGAGAGGGAGAAATGGGCAGAGGTTGAGATGTTCCATGAGCAGGAAGAAGCCTGAAGGGCAAAGGCTGAAGGGAGCAGTCCATGCTATTAGATATCAGCAGGTCCAATGCCACACAATGGAACCTGGGTGGCCCAAGTGGTTTGGGCATGGGTGCTAACTGGAAAGTTGATAGTTTGAACTGACCCTTTGGCATGACAGAAGAAAGGACTGGCAATCTGCTTCCATAAGATTATAGCCAAAAAATCCTTATGGAGCAATTCTACTCTGTAATATGTTAGGTCACCATGAATTGGGGACCAACTCGATGGCAGCTAACAACAACAATAATGCCATGAGACATTGCCTAGGATCTCCCCTATGTTAACTTTCAGAGGGTTCTGGAAGGACCCAGAGTGTCTGTGGCATGGGCAGGAAAGGGTCACAGTTAAAATGATGCCTTGGAGTTCTGAGGCCAGTTTTAGGCATTTTTTTTGTGGGGTAGGGGAGTGGGGAGACTTTCTGAACAGTAGATGCTCATTGCCTCATTCCTAGAATCAAGTGGTGTTTTCCCTTCCAACATCTTTTCTCTGAAGTTGCTTCCAAAGGCCTATTTGCAAACTGGTGTAGGGCTATGATGGAATTTTCATTTGTCTGTGGCAAACTGAGGGGGAAAAAAGGACTGTGAAGTGAATTTTTAATAAGGCAAGATTTATTCAATTTTAGGGACTGTCCTTTATTCTGAAGGAATGACCTTCCTTTTGATATTAAAATGTTCTTTCTTTTATGAAATGGTTATGAAAATAATGGCATTTTCGTCCATGCTCCTCCCTTAGCAATTTAAAAAGCTGAAGGTTCTATGTGGATACTTTTCCATGGACATCCCCTGACTTTTGTGTTTGTTTGTAAACTTATCTAATTAACAAAATCCAAAATTTTAAGTACCACTGTTCTCCCAAGGGTGATCCTTGCCTACACCTTTAGCTCTTACCATATCACCTTTATTCAACCAATACTCTGTTCAACAAATATCAAGAACCTACTGTGTCCCAGGCCCTGTACTAGAATCTATGGCAGTGAGCTTGGCTACTGGTGGGGTGGGTCACAATTGGCTAAGCTTCTCATAGCATTGGCCTTCCTGTGGTTGTTTAAAAAATGGCCCTAATCCCTGTGAATATTACCTTATCTGGTAAATGATGAGATTACTTTAAGAATCTTGGAAGTTTATTCTGTATTATCCAGATGGACCCTAAATCCAATCACATGCATTATTTTAAGAGAGAGGTTTGTTAGACACACAGAACAGGAGAAGGCAGGAAGATGGAGACAGAGATTGAAGTGCTGTGTTCTCAAGCCAAAGGATGGTGGCAACCACCAGAAACTAGAAGAGATGACAGATGAAATTGTCCCTAGAGCCTCTAGAGGGAGCAGAACTCTGTGGACACCTTAATTTTGGACTTCTAGCTTCCAAGACTATGAGAAATTAAACTTTTGTTGTTTTTAAGCTACCTTGTTTTTGTTGTTAGTTACAATGAAGTCAGCTGACTCACATGGCAACCATTTGTATAACAGAACAAAATGTTGCACAATCCCATGCCAGCTCCATGATCTTTTTGTTTTGAGTTCACTGTTGTGACTTTTGTGTCAATCCATCTCATTGAGGGTTTCCCTCATTTTCATTGACTCTTTACTTTACCAAACATGATGTCTTTTTCTAGCGATTGGTCTTTCTTGATGACACATCCAAAGTAAGCAAGCCTAAGTTTTGCCATCCTCACTTTTAAGGAACATTCTGATTATATTTTTCCTAAGACTGATTTGTTCATTCTTCTGAAAGTCCACAGTATATTCAATATTCGTCACCAACACCACAATACAAAGGCATCAATTCTTCTTCTATTTTCTTTTACAATAGCCAGCTTTTGCATGCATATGAAGTGATTGAAAAGACTGGCTTGGGTCAGACACACCTTAGTTATCAAAGTGACATTTTTGCTTTTCAAAACTTTAAAGAGGTCTTTTGAAACAGATTTGCCCAATGCAATGCATCAATTGACTTCTTGACTGCTGCCTGCTAATTTGTGGTAATTTGGTACAGCAACCACAGGAAAATATACCCTGAACAGGGCCAGGGAGAATGGAGAAACCAGGGTTAATTACTGTGGCCTAGTTGTCCAGAAGGGACAGGGGCCCAACTATGTTAAATCATGTCTAATGGTTTTTAGCTGGTCCACCCTTGCTGAGAATCCTCCAAATCTTTCTCACCAGTGTCTGGATGGACTCTCAGGACTCTCAGTGGCCTTGTTTCTCATTCTGTTCAACATGGTTTCTGTCTTTGCCTATGACCGGTAACATCAGAGTGTCAGGTATGAAGCATCTTCCATAGCACAAAGTGTGTCATACTTCTTTTATTTCTCTAAAAGAAATTTACTGGGCTACAGGAGTCCACTGTTCTGGATAGGTGGTGGGAATCAATTTCAGTTGTTACTGGGGTACTTCCCAAGCATGGGGAAATGCCCTGAAGTGTTGTGCATGGCTCAGACCTTGCATCCTTGAGTTACTGCTGATATGCTTGGTGACCAAACCCACGTGATCTTGGAGCAGGTGCTCTGCACCTTCTGTGCCTAGCTGGCTTGTAAGGGTACACATAGTGCGAGGGCACAGCCTCTCAATACTCTAGCACTTCTTGGAGCCCTGCAAGAGGCAAGAGGCTTCACAGACCACTATCCTTGATACAATTTGCCCTAGAGGATATTTTCAGTTGTTTCCTCCTCTTCTTCTATGTCTTAAATTTCCCTACTCACCTCTCCCTCCCTTTGTAACAATGGGAAGAATTCCTCTGTGGTAGTTCAGTTTGTGTGTCAACTTGGCTGGGCCTGGTTGAGTGGCTGGGCAGCTGATGGTAGTTATTCCCCATGATGAGACTGGCAATCAACTCCATGGTGGGATCTACCATAAGCAGCTGAGTAGCTGCTTTGGGTATGTGGTCTGCTTCCCATATATAAGAAGCAGCTTTGGGAATGGTCTCGAGCTTATGGCACGCTAACCCTGCATATAGCCATGTCGTTGTTCACCAACCTGCCATGCTCTGCCAGACTTGAGACTTTCAAGAGACTTGAATTAATGGCCTGCTGAGTGGTTTGGTAACATCCGGACTGTGCCATTTTACTTGTTGACCTTGGGCTCGTTAGCCTCAGCATCCAGTAGCTGTCTGAGTGAAGAAAAGCCTCCAGCTTCAGTAGGCTGGGAGCAGGAGACAGAACTGCACCCAAGGTTGAGGGGCTTTCACCCAGCCCCTAGAGCCTAGCACTTTAAACTTGGATTTAATGCCTCCAAGTTGTAAGAATAAACTCCTCTTTGTTAAGGCCATCCCATTTGTGGTATATTTCCTGTCAGAGCAGTACTAGGTAACCAGAACATCCTCCAAGTGAAGTCAGGCTTTTCCAAAGCAGGAGCCAAGTGAGAAATTGTTTTTCTGATGGCCTCAATGCTCCTCCAGTGGTCCAGAAACACTCAAGCCCCCAGGGGAATGGAGCACAGCTGTAAGATGATGTTCAGGGATAGGAAGGCACCTATAGGCTACTTATTACACCAAGAGGCAAACACAGATAAATAGCTAATTTATTATCCTGCCATCTTAGCCCAGGGGTTGCTTGCAAACATACAGATATCCCGGTCTGAAGGTTCTCCTTACTCTTTCGAGGCCTTGAAGTGGGTAGATCTTCAGCTCATGCATGAAGCTCTTCTAGTGCAGGCATGAATCATGGAGAAGAGGCACATGTGATGCCAGGACTCCAAAGTGGGGATGGGAAGGAGGTATAAAACTTTACATGTCATTGTTTCCCAACACATGTTTCATGAGACAATCAAACCCAACCCAACCCACTGCCGTCAAGTCAATCTCAACTCACAGTGACCGTATAGGACAGAGTAGAACTGCCCCATAGGGTTTCCAAGGCTGTAAATCTTTATGCCTTTAACAAGGCAGGCAGCCTCATCTTTCTCTCATGGAGCAGCTAATGGTTTCAAACTACCAACCTTTTGGTTAGGAGCCGAATGTGTTAACCACTGTGCCACCAGAACTCCTTCATGGGGTAATAGAATATATAAAATAAATAGTTCTGTGGTGTAAGTTTAGGAGATTCTGGGTTAAATTGAGTTATCTTATTTTTCTTATGCTGTACGTCTTCACAGAATCTTTAATAGGCTAATCTCCACTGTGAATCTCTCAGGGGATGTTCAGATCTGCTGTGTTTCTATATGGGAGCACTGACCTTCCTTTTCACTGAGCGTTGTATAGGATCAGTGTTCTGGGGAGCCCATTTTCAAAACTACTGATATTCATTGGAGATTTATTAAATATGAGAGCTGGAAAAGACCCTTGAGATCATGCAGTCTGAAACGTGTTTTAAATTTGGAGAAATTGAGGCCCAGGAAATTGAAGAGTTTTCCCAAGGTCATCCAGTTTGTTAGTGGAAATGTCAGGACTAGAACACAAATAGCCTGATTCCAAGCTAGATGTTCCTGCTTCCACAGACCTGGTGCCTCCTCTACTGATTATATAGGAGGTCAGCTTGCCGTAAGACCCTTGCTCTGAGGGGATTCAGGCAGACACCCAGCCTGGACCTGAGTCCTAATTGGGGGCATTTACACTCTTTGGCAGTGCTTGATTCTGAAAATGATAAGTCTGAGAGCAAACTCAACATCTTGTCCCTTTTTTAAAAGGAAAAACATTTCGCATTTGATAAATCAAATCCAAATCTATTTTACCTAGCACATTTCCTGGGAAGATTGAAGGCCTCAGGGAAATTTAATCCCGTGTTTCTGATTCATCTTCATTTGAAGTCATCTATTTTTGTTCTCTAACTTATTTTCCTGGCCCTAGCTCTCTGAGCTTTCCTCTAATCTCTCTTCCCTCAGAAACAAGGCATTCTTTTTGGTTAGATGGAAAGGTCCCTTCTTCTCCTCCTCCTCACCCCCAAAACAAAACAAAACAACCCCTCGACATTCTTAAATACCTCTTCAAAGAGAGAGTACATGGCAGAGAATTACAGAGAATAAGAAGAGTGTCTGGGACAAGAGAATAGAGATGATTAATGGCAGAAAAAATCAGGGTTGGGAAGACCTGGAATGATACCTCTTGAAAGATGGCTAAGAGGCGATTTGACAGTTTTGGGGGAAGAGCAATTATTTCAAAACCTGGGGACCAGTTCAACAGGAACAGAATAGGAGAAAAGAGCCAGAAGCTATAGGATGAAGGAATTGAGTTAGACTTAAGAATGGATTTCTTGATTGAGATGGTCATTAACACATTAAAGTGAATGAAGAGTGTGCAGAAAAGCCCATGGGGTAGGGGGAAGATCATAGGCTTTGTAGAGAGAGGTTCTACATCTGGTTCTACTACTTTTGAAGTATGCAGCCAAACTTGGGTAAGATATGGACCCTGAGATTCTTTGTCTCTATGGGAAATTGGGGATGACATACCCACCTCACAACATTGTCAGGAAGACTGGATAATGTGCACCATATTCCTGGCCCACATGAGAGGCTTAAATGTGGTGGTGCTTAATGATGACCATCCTGATGATTATGGCAAGTGGTCAATAAAAATTGGTTTCTGGTGTCTTACTCTTACAGTCTCACTTAGGATGAAGACATATGTTTGTAAGTTATCTAATAACTAAGTGAGGGGCCATGGTTACCTGGAATGTTTGGAGGAGTTATACTCCTGGGCATGGATTTTACTCTTCCTGGGTAAATATGTAGCCTCATTGATGATGAAATCATTTTAAGAACCAGGAAAGCCTAACAGATGGAAACAATCCCTCACATGGAATAATTATATGCACAGATTATTAGGGTAGATTCTTCCTGAATGGTGATATGGTGCGCTGGTACAAAAGATACAACAAAAATTCAAGCTTCTTAGATCAGGAAAGATCTCATCTTTGGTAGAGAGTCATGGGCAGCTGAGGGTCCCCATTAGGGACTTTGGAGGACTCTGAGATGCTGCCTTGTTTTTTGTTCTATGTGGCCATTTGGCTTTGGCTTAAGTTTCTGATTTATTTTAGCAGATATCCAGAAATTTTCAGTGAGTCTCAGTGTGTGGAGTCTCTTCCTGCAAACATACAGCTTACCTTTACTTTTTCATAACCCATGGTACATACATTGTTGTTGTTATGTGCCATAGAGTCAGCTTCGACTCATAGCAACCCCATGTACAAAACACTGCCTGGTCTTGCTATACCTGAGCCCATTGTTGCAGCCAATGTGTCAATCAATCTCATCGAGGGCCTTCTCTTTTTTCGTTCACCCTCCACTTTACCAAGCATGATATTCTTCTCCAGGGAATAATCCCTTCTGACAACATGACCAAAGTAGGTGAGACGAAGTCTGAGCTTTCTTGCTTCCAAGGAGCATTCCGGTTGCACTGCCTCCAGGACAGATTTGTTTGTTCCTTTGGCAGTGCATCATACTTTCAATATTCTTTGCCAACACCACAACTCGAAAGCATCAACTGTTTTTTGGTCTTCCTTGTTCATTGTCCAGCTCTCACATGTATATGAGGTGATTGAAAATGCCATGTCTTAGGTTGGACACACCTTCGTCTTCAAGAAGACATCTTTGCTCTTCACTACTTCAAAAAGGTCTTTTGTAGCAGATTTCCCAGTCTTTTTTTTTAAATATACATTTTATTAAAATATAATTTATATACAGGGAAATACACAAAACTAAAGTGACATGGCTCAATGTATTTTTATTTTTTATATTTTGCAATGTTCCCTCCTTTCCCCTCCTACCCCTGGTAACCAACAAAGGAAGTTTCCTTCCATATATAAACCTTTCCTTGACATTTTACAATAATGAACAAATACAATATTTGTCCTTCTGTGATTGACTTATTTCACTCAGCATAATGTCCTCCAAGTTCATCCATGTTGTGCAGTGTTTTGCAGATTCTACATTATTCTTTAGTGTTGCATAGTATTCCATTGTGTGTATGTATCATACTTTAGTTATCCATTCTTCTGTTGATGGGC
>NW_006921747.1:6534605-6535656 GCF_000298275.1 Orycteropus afer afer
TTGCTCAGAGGAGTGGTGTCTAGAATTTTAACATTAGAGATTCATTCCTTTGGGTAAAATTTTCCTGCATAATAGTAAGATGAAAATGTCCCTAGAAAGAACTGCAGAAAATCTCATCAGGCATTTCACACCTTATCAGAGTCATTTACTATGAGTAAGTAGTATAATTTTAATTGCTTCCTCCACCACTCATACAAAACTAATTGTGCTCCCTTCTATATTCCCACAGGCTCATTCATTCATTCTACAAAACTTTATTGAGCATCTACTTTGTACTAGACATTTTGATGGAGAGTAAATAAAGCACAATACCTCCTGCCCTCATTTATCACAGTTCTCAGGAATATGCATTAGAGTGGGGACTCTCTGCTTACTCATAGGGCTATGGCCTTCTCCAAGTGGGGGCTATTCTTTATTTATCTCTAACATAACATCTCACGCAGTTATCAAATTGATACCTGGTGCTTGAAGAGTTCAAGAGGAAAAGGCCCAGAAAAAACCTGGCTGTATGAGCTGAAGATACTGTGGCCATGTTCATCATTTCCTGATCGACTGACTTGTTCCAGAGAGCTGGCTCCCACTCAATCCCACATCTCAGCCCCAGGTCCCTCTGATATGCTCCAGGATGATTCAGGATTTCCTTGCTCCTTGGTAAACTAGGCTGGGGACAACAATGTGGTGGGGTAGGAGGAGTGTGGTGTTGGTGGTAGAATGGAAATGGAGTCTCCAGGGAAGAAATACCATTGCATTTAATAGATTTGGATCACTGTTTCCTCCAGGCCAGCAGTTGTCTCAGAAAGTGGCATTTTGCCAAGGATTAAATTTGCTATACAATAAAAAGCAGTTCACCTTTTCTGAAGGTGTTGCTGGCCCCTCTGGTTTCCAAGGAGGGTTCTTCTGGCAGTTTGCAGACTGCTTCCTCTTACGTCAAAGCATCATAAACTTCTAGAGCTAGAGGAAATGCTGGACATCAGAAAGGCTACCCCTCTTACTTAGCTGGGCAGGGTTAAAAAGGGTTTGGAAAGGTGATGTTACTTGCCCAAGGCCACAT
>NW_006921747.1:6572416-6576161 GCF_000298275.1 Orycteropus afer afer
GGCTGTGATGATGGGCTCAAGTATAGCAGAGATTGTGGGGCTGGTGTGGGATCGGACAGTGTTTCTTTCTGCTGTGCATGGGGTCACTATGAGTCAGAAATGACTCGACGGCACTTAACAACAGCAACAACATAAGACCAATGCAGCTTGAGAGTAAAGATTATACATGCAAATATTCAAGATGCTGCAGGAGGGATGGACAAGGTTCAGTGCATGCAGACCTCAATCCTTAGAACAAGTGGAAAATGCTCAACATACTTAAGTTGGAGGGTTAATTTCATTGGATCAACCTTGTTACAAGTCCTAGCCTCTCTATACCTTGGGCAAATCATCCAAACTCTCTCCACATCAGTTTCTCATCATTAAATTCAATAACAAATACCTCACGTATGATGATGGTTTGAGGATTAAACTTTTAAACACATGTCTTATTAGGCCAATGCCCCAAATATAATTAAATATTAATAAGTGTTTATTCCTAGACACTCCAGCCCATTTATAGACCCACATGGCATACTTTTCCCAATTCATTACCCTTAAAAACACTATCACCTTGCAATTATGCAAGTAACACAAACTCATCATGGAAGTTTTGGAAAAACATTGAGAAATACAATAAAACAAAACTCACCCATACATCTCCATTGCCTAGCACCAAGGCCAGGCACAGAGGGTGTTCTGTGTTTGTTTATTGAGTGAATGAATGAGTGTCACTGCCCAGATAGGAATGTCTTTGTTCCTGGATGGGCTGGTAGATTAAGTCTGTCCTGAGGGATGGGTGTGTGCACAGTCACACTTCCTGAAAAACCCCGCTGGGATCAGCTGCTCTTGACACTTCCTAGTAGGTAAGAAGCCTGTGGACAAGTCATTTTTGTGTCTGGTCCAGCTTTTACACTAAGGTCATCTCCAGTCCTATCTTGGACTGTCATCAAAGAGCTGCACTTGAGTCCCTCATACAGGGCAACATTTAGACACACAATCCACAGTAACCCACAGTAACTTCAAACAAACTAAAAGGCATTTTTTGGTTCTTGTGACTGGGATATCCAGAAAGGAGTCACTGTATGTAGGCATGGCTGGATCTGGGGGTTAAAATGGTAACACTGATGTCTCTCTGTGCCATGCCTGTACTTCTTTTTGTCAGCTTTATTCTTTCCTGCATCAGAGGGATTCTTTCCACTTAGAAGGAGGGACAGTTATTGGCAACATTAGACCTACATCTTTAGAGGCTCTTAATCGAGAGAGAGAGAGTTGGAAGTTTCTAGGCAAGGCTTCAAATTTGTTTTGGTTGAGTCTCTTGCTCATTCCTTGGACCTTTTGCTGTATGGAGGGAGATGTGCTACTATGAATGGCAAAGCTTGGTGTTTATCTATTCTGAACCTTTGGTTCAGGTATTAATAGGGTTATTCTTGACACCTCTAGAACCACATGTGGTGTGCTGTTAATAGAAATAGGGGGATCATATGGAACAAACTATAGCCAGATCTTACATTGTTCTGATGAGGAAACAGAGATCCTAAGAGGCTAAGGGATTCCTCAGTTACCTAGTGGTAGAGACAGAGTAGCTCTGGGTAGCTTGACTCCTAGTCCTTTTGTCTGGGCTTCTGCTAGATCTTAGCTGCAGAGACAATATGGTCCAATGGAACTTTATGGTTATGAAGAAGAAAAACAGACATGCATTTAAATTTTCTAAGAATATTCTATCCCTCTGAGACAAAAATATCTGTCTAGAAGCTATCAGTCCTGAATCTGGATAGGTAATATCAGAAGAAAGAAAGTTTTCTCCCCTGAAAAGCAGCTATTCTCTCTCCTTTGCCTCTAGGATCCTCATGGTGCTATGATTTCCACAGCTTAAGCCACAGGAGGGACCACAGACAAAGCAAAGAGTTGGCAAAGGGTTTGTAAAGCATTCACTATTGATAGTGACTCCTTGAGGAGAGAGCCATGCTCTGAGTCAAAGAGAGAAAATTGAGGTCAATGTTGAGAAGATCAGAGTAGAAATAAAAATGACCCACATGGTGAGGTTTGAAAGATGCTCTATGTCAGGGAATACACATGGCAATTATGATGCCTTTTGCTTCTCCTTGTATCTATAACAGACATTGCTCTTCTATAATGTTATTGCTTCTCACTGAGTCCAGAATTCTTAGCACTGTGTTCCAAGCAGCTACTACCAAAGCTGCATGTGATTTGACACACATTTGCGATTCCCAGGAGGACCTGTTTGCCTGTTTTCTTGAGTACTGCCATCAAATCTCCCCACCTGCTCCACCCCAAGGAGACACACTGCCATGAAATGGTTGGGCAAGAAAAGCTAATGGGGCCACTGCACAGGGTATTGGGTAACAGATCTGGGAAGTTAAAAGAAAGTCAGGCTCCTTTCTGCCTCTTGTGATATTTTTCCTTCAATGAAGCTAGAGGAGGACAAGGTCATGCCCACTTAAACCCTCAGAAATCCCAGAAGGAATAAGAGTGAGGCCTGAAAAACAGGAGCCACCAGGACCTGTCTAGCCTTGGCAAAAGAGCTCTCTCTAACTCCTCTTGTCTAAGCCCAGTGCCCCTTGAAATGAGTTGGGCCTAGGCCAAAGTTTCGGTGGGAATTAAGTGTTCTTTCACTTAGCTAGGAGCTCTGGTAGCATAGTGCCTAAGGCATTTGACTGCTAACCAGAAGGCTGGAGGTTCAAACCCACCAGCCACTCCTCAGAAGGAAGGTTGGGCAATCTACTTCCATAGTGATACTACCTCAAAAACACAAGGAGAGGTAAAACCCAAGCAGGGGTCACTGTGAGTCGGATCTGACTTAATGGCAGTGAGTTCAGTTTGGTTTGGTTTTACTTAGCCTTGCTCTTTCTCTCTCCCCCTCATTCTGTCTCTGCTTCACCATGAGTGGTGGTAAGTAGTTGGTGCTGAGATCAAGACTGAGAATTCAGAATCTGAAGCCATCTGGTTCCTCCTCACTACCATCCTCACCATTAGTGCCCTCTCCATCAGCCTTCAGCTTGTGCTTGTGATTCCGAGTTTCATTCCCTATAATGGGAGCACTAAAGGCTACTGCCAAGTGGAAGTGGTTTCTGGAGAATGTTTCACTATAACTCATACCATTGTGCTCAAGGGATCTACTTGAAAGTGTCCAAACCCAGGGTCTAAACTTGGTTGGGCCATTTGAGCCCCTATGTGGTACTGGGTAGGTAAAACCCCTTCTCTTCTCTGGGACATTATTCCCTCATGTTTAAAATGAGGGAGATGGATAAGATTATGTGTTTGAGATTATCCTACGGTGGTATTCTAGATTTATTTCAGTTATTCAGCAAACACATGATCACCTAGCAGAACCTTATGGTGTTGGGATACTGGGTGGATGTTTTGATGAGGGAGGTATAAGAGAAGCATTATTGAATATAGACATGCTAGGAATGGTAGTTTTAGGTGAAAAGGGGTTGGAGTGAACAGTAAAGATGCAGAAGTGAAAAAAGTGTGACTTTGGAGACACTGGCCTTGTCTACGATCTTGTGCAGGTTATGTAGACTTTCTTGGCCTCAATGACATCAAGGTAAAAAATAGTGAGGAAGGGAAGTAGATTATCTGTCAGGTATCTTTCAGCTATAAGGACCCTGTGTCTGTGGGTACTTGGGGGAATAGAACATGCTACAGAACAAATATGCCTGGCACTGGAGCCCAGCGTCCTCTTATAAATGCTGGAGAAGGTAACCTTGGTCAGGTCTGTAGTTTTTGAGGCCTGGAGGAT
>NW_006921747.1:6581136-6581968 GCF_000298275.1 Orycteropus afer afer
TCAACTTGTCTTTCCCAGCATAGTAAATCATGTGGCTGTCTCATTCAATATGGCCCAAACTAGTACATTTCAGCTCACTAATGCCTAGGATATCAATCTTTATGTGTTCCATATCATTTTTGACAACTTCCAATTTTCTTAGCTTCATACTTTGTACATTCCATGTTCTGATTATTAATTGATGTTTGCAGCTGTTTCTTCTCATTTTGAGTTGTGGCACATCAGCTAATGGAGGTCTTGTAAGCTCTACTTTATCCATGTCATCTTTCCTAGTGGTGTTTTGAGTGCCTTCCAACCTAAGGGGCTCATCTTCTGGCACTGAATCAGACAGTGTTTCAGGGCTATTCATAAAGTTGTCCAGTAATACATCAGATAGGGTTTCACTGCATATAGATTCATAAGATTTTCCCTGGCCAATTTTTTGAGAAGTGGGTGGTCTCTTCCTTCTTTTGAGTCTGTCTCAGTCTGGAAACTCCACTGAAACCCATGTACCATTGACAATCCTGCTGGCGTGTGAAACACCGGCGGCACAGTTTCCAGCCTCACAGCAACACACAAGCCACCACAGTATGACAAACTGACAGACAAGTTCATCTCCCTTTTGGTATTGTGATAGTTAGGGTTATGTGTCAATTTGTATTGTGATAGTTCAGGTTATGTGCCAATTTGTCTAGGCCATGATCCTCAGGGGTTTGGCAGTTTTGTAATAATGTAATCACCTTCCATTTTGCAATCTGATATAGTCATCCAACATTTTGTGATATGATATGAACAGCCAATCAGTTGAAAAGGGAGTTTCTTTGGGGGTGTGACCTGTATCCTATATATGTAT
>NW_006921747.1:6582068-6584637 GCF_000298275.1 Orycteropus afer afer
ACAAAGTAGAGAGTTTAGCACAGTGTCCAGCATCTCGTGTTTAATAAACAGCTCCAATCACTCCTTTAGTTCTTTGATGATTTTCTCTTCTCAACTGGAGCAAAGAGCAGAAAATTTAGGTTGAATTCAAACTCAACCCTATCAAAGAAAAATAATACCATTCAATTAAATGTGCAGAAATAGAAAAGTCTTTCATTCCATAGGATCTGCTCTGAAAATTTCCATGAATGATCAACTCTTCTAGATTCCTTAAGCGTTTCTTCTACATCCCACCCCCACCCCAAATACTACCTTTTTGCACCAAACTAAAGTCAATGCCAAATAGAGCAGTTTTATTTATCTATTTTTAGAAAGGCTTGAAGCTTGGTTGAAGCAGAAATATTACTCTGTTAGAGCTTAGAATTTGCAAGGGTAAATCTTTTCAACAGCCAGGTGCATGAATCCAAAAAGATAAGAGTATTAGGATAAGAGTATTTTCATGATGGAAATATCCTCAGATTAATTTGAAGCTACTTGTTAATAGCATACTATTTCTCCACTCTTGGGCATATTATTATTGCCCAGCTGGCCAACTTGATGCCTTAAAATCAAACTCTTGGTTAAAAAAACAGAAGAAGAAATTAAATATTACCACTTCTAAATCGTCTCCAAATAAATAAGTATATGACATTTTGCTGCCTTTTTGCAAGATGAAAGGCTTTCTGAGGAAAAAAAAAAAAAAAATCAGGGGTAGAGGATGCAAAGCCAGGAAGTTGCTTGAGCAGTGTGTGCAGTGAGGTTGCTTAGCTAGGAGTGGACTACTGAGATTGAGGGGGTGCCCAGGGTCACCAGGCTTGAGGAGGAAACTGGCAATTTTGGAAAACCATCCAATATGCTTACTGAAAAGATGTCAGATAGCTATTCATGAATGAATTTCAATTGACTACTTCATTTTATGTTTCCCAAACTTGCATATGTGCGTTCCCAGGGATATATAGTTCTGTGCTCAAGAGACTTGTGAGGTTACAGAATAAATATGCCACATCACTTGGTAACTATTGGTTTTGGTGTTCCCATTTAATGATTAAAATCAGGATGAAAACAGAACAAGGAAAATTCAGTGAACATAGAGGTTAGGGACATAGATTTTGTGATTAGGAAAACCTGAGTCAAATTCTAGCTCTGGCACTATGAACTTGAGCAGGTGAATTAACCTTTCTGAATCTCAATTTGAACTTCTGTGGAATAGGGATAATACCTACTTCATAGGATTATTGTTATTCTTGTTAGTTGCTATGAAGTAAACTCTGACTCTTGGCAACTGTCTTGGTTCTCTAGTGCTATTATAACGAAATACCACAAATGGATGGCTTTAACAAATGGGAATTTATTCTTTTACATTTTAAGAGGCTAGAAGTCCAAATTCAGAGTGCTAGCTCTAGGGGCTAAGTGAAGGCCCTTTGACCTTGGGCTTCAGCTCTGCCTCTTCTTCCAGGCTTCTTCTTGACTCATGCAACTACTGGCTGCTGAGGCTGATGAACACAAGGTCGACAGGTAAAATGGCACAGTGCCAAGGTCATTAGACAACATGGAAAACCACTGGTTCAAGGAAAGGAACAATCCCAAGATCTATAGGCAACACAGACTTGGCCAAATGCAAGGTCCAGATGTGCCAAAGCTACATACATTTCTCAAAGCTTCTGCTTATATACTGGATGCAGGCCATAACCTGAAGGCAACTACTTAGCTGCTCACAGCAGATTCCACTATGGAAATGATTATAATCATATCATGGGGAATAACTATATCTGGCTGATCAGCCACTCAGAACCATGGCCTAGCCAAGCTGACACACAACTTTAACTGATACAGCAACTTTATATATTATAATAATAAAAACACCCCCAAACTTACTGCTGTCGAGTTGAATTCGACTCATAGAGACCCTTCCTTGGGTTTCCAAGGCAGTATCTCTATGGAGGTAGATTGCCCAGTCTTCTTTCTGAGGAGTGGCTAGTGGATTTGAACTGCCGGTCTTCTGGTTAGCAGTCAAATGCCTTAGACACCTCTTTATATATAATAGAACAAACTATTATAACTATTCTATTCTATATATTGTATATCAATGATATATAAACTCACTATCATTGAGTTGATTCTGATTCATAGCTACATCCTTTTGGTTTCTGAGCTGGTAAATATTTACAGAAGTGGACTGCCCCATCTTCCTTCCATGAAGTGGCTGGTGGGTTTGAACCACTAACCTCATTAGCAGTCAAATGCTTTAGGCACCATGCCACCAGAGCACCTATCTATTAAATATATCTATTATTATAAATATGTCTTACATATATTATTATAATATATATAATATATATTGTATCTCTCTTATATATATCTTTTATATATACCTATTATATATTAAATTTTTCTATTTTATTATGTAATATAGTAGAACAGAATAAGTCCTGTGCCATCTTCTTGATTGCGGTGTATTCAGGTTCATCTTCCAGCACTATATTGAACTATTGTTATCCATAGGTTTTCAATGGCTAATTTTCAGAAGTATTGTGATGTTATTGTTGTTGTT
>NW_006921747.1:6589042-6604623 GCF_000298275.1 Orycteropus afer afer
GTACATAGGGTCGCTATGAGTCAGAGCCAACTCGATGGTGGCTAATAGCAGCACTTCATTGGTTTTGCTCCTCTAGAGAACCCAGCCTAAGACAAGTAGATTGCAGACCTTTCTTCCTAGTTTATCTTAGTCTGGAAGCACTGCTAAAACTTGTGCACCATTGGTGCTCCTTGTGGTATTTGTAGCATAGCTTCCAGCATCATAACAGTATTCAAGACACCACAATACCACAAAATGAAAGACTGGTAGTAGTCACAGGATTATATTAGGCTAAGTGAAATTAAGTCTAACCCTTAACACAATTCCTGGCACATGTAAGTACTGACAACAGGCAATGTCAAAGGCAACCAAAGATGGAAAATACATTTAGCTGGTTCTATGGGGGCTGACTTTGAAAGCCTAGAGCTAGTGACTCCTTCATCATGCTTTTCTCTATGTCTATATGTTCCATTTGTCTCCTAGAAGTTTATGTTAATTTATCTCTGCCATTTTGGGTATTTTTTTTAATAGTCCAAAATTTGACTGAATGTCCTCCTTGTACTGTGAATAAAAAAGAAGAAAAATAATGAACAGACAGAACAGAAAAGCCTCAGATTCATTGAGTCCATGGGTGGCAAAGATGTAACACAGGGGTTACTACTCACTAGTCTTGTGTCCATGGCAGATATCACCAATCAATCTCAACAATCTTTTGTGATGAATTTAGAGGTGGCTCAGAATTCTTCTTGGCATGGTATTTACAGGCACTTTCAGATAGCCCCTACCCTCTGAATGGAGAAGCCTGGTGAGATAAAATTGATTTGCTATTATTTATCCAATCCCTTTGTTATAGATGAAGAACTGAAGTTCAGAGAGGGAAAGTGACTTACTTACGGTCACAGAAAAACCAAAAACCAAGCTCACTGCCATTGAGTCGGATCTGACTCATAGCAACCTCTCCTTGGGTTTCTGAGGCAGTATCTGCGTGGAAGTAGATTGCCCAACCATCCTTCTGAGGAGTGGCTGGTGGGTTTGAACCTCCAGCCTTCTCATTAGCAGTCAAGTGCCTTAGACACTACACCACCATGGCAGAAGTAAAATTAGAACCTAGTACTGTTTCATTGAGGAGGTAAAACTATCCCATAAGATAATGAAGTGCTAAGCCACTAGGGGCTGGAAGACACTGTAAAAGCTTTTCGTAGGACTGGACCTATCTGGACCCAGATGACTTGGGAAGGTGGAGAGAAGAAAGTGCTCATGATGACATTCAAGTTGTCCTCAGGTGGGAAGAGGACTCAGAAGATTTTGCTTTTGAGGTAAGATTCTTCCACAAAATTCCATAGGCGAGGCCTCTGAAAAACTTCCCTCCTGTCCTGGTATTTGTTGTAGTAGTCATTATTATCATAGCTGTCCTGCTTAGAGGCAA
Source organism: Orycteropus afer afer (assembly GCF_000298275.1). Taxonomy (NCBI): domain Eukaryota; kingdom Metazoa; phylum Chordata; class Mammalia; order Tubulidentata; family Orycteropodidae; genus Orycteropus; species Orycteropus afer. Next base: position 6,590,448 of record NW_006921747.1, read on the forward strand.
GAAATGCTGTCCTGTGTTGGGACAACAGCAATCTATTCAATGGTCATTCTAATAATGACTGATTTAGCTTCTCATCATTGATTAGACTAACATTGATACTGTGCTGGACACTGATGTGTGAGCTTAAAAAATGTGACTTATTGTACCTTTTTATTATAAGCAGAGACAGTACTGAGCAGAAGGCAGAGCTCCTTCTGCTTTGGGAGGACTAGTTCAGAGGGAGCACACTCATTTCTTTTTTTTTTCTTTAATTGGGACTGAGGCTATGGCTTTGTTTGCTTGTGAGCTCCATTTCTTAGAAGTCTGCACATTTTGAAAGAGCTACACTATGGCAGGTCTCCAAGCTGAACATGCTAATTGGGATTTTCAGAGACAATTTCTGCTCTGAGTTGGACTTTTGGGTGAAAAGATCTCTGAGAGAGCCTTTGAAATGGAGCCCAGGTGGGTTCCAAGCACAGCTTTACCTCCTACTAGTGATGTAACCTTCAGCAGGTTACTAACCATGCTGTGCCTCACTTTCTTCCTTTGTCCAATGTAGATGATATGAGCACTGACCCTACAGGGTTGTTTGAGGTTCGGTGGTATAATATGTGGAGCATTCAGCAAAGTGCCTGACACATGGTAGACACTCAATAAGTGATAACTATTAGAATTTTTAAATTAATTTGCTGTTAGAATATTCTCTTGGATCTAGGATTCTGTGATTTTCTATTGGTGAATCCCATTTGAAGATTTCTGGGAAGGGACAACACTAGATATTTTTCATTTTTACTACTATACTCTTCATTCTTGAAAGGTTGTTGTTATTGTTAGTTGCTGTCAAGTTGATTCTGACTCATGGTGACCCCATGTGTATTGGTGATTTTGCCATGACAGCAGAATAAGGAAGGAATCTGAAATTGGGATGTTAGAGCTAGAAGGATACTTCAAAGCCAGTTATCTCTATTTCAACTCTTCAGTTATACTGATGAAGAGACCAAAGTCCAGAGAAGCTAAGTGAGTTGCCCAGAGTCACAAAGCAAGCTTTTTATACAGGAAAAGAAAGGAAATGGGTGAAAATTCAAAGGTTGCCTGCACTTGAAAATATATGTTTTTTTTCTTACTGCCTAGTGAAAACTAAGGTGTGCCTAACCCAAGCCATGGCATTTTCAATCACCTCATATGCATGTGAAAGCTGGACAAGGAATAAAGAAGACCAAATAAGAATTGATGTCTTTGAATCATAGTGTTGGTGAAGAATACTGAAAATATCGTGGACTGCCAGAAGAATGAACAAATCTGTCCTGGAAGAAGTGCTGCCAGAATGCTCCTTAGCAGTGAGAATGGCTAGAATTCGGCTTATGTACTTTTGTCATGTTGTCAGAAGGGACCAGTCCCTGGAGAAAGATATACTTGGTAAAGTAGAGGTCAGCAAAAAAGTGAAAGACCGTCAACAAGATGGATTGTCACAGTGGCTGCAACAATGGGCCCAAGTATAGCAAGGATTATGAGGATCGCACAGAACTGGGCAGTGTTTGATTCTGTTGTACATGGGATCACTACGAGTCAGAGCCGACTCAACACTGCCTAACAACATCTAACAATGATAATTCAGGCCCTGGTGGAGTGAGGGAGGATCTGAGAGACATAACTCTAGATCCTAACTCTACCAGTCTGGACCCCTGTGACCTCAAAAGTGCCTCTGAATCTCAGTGCTCTCATTGCCAAACAGGGAATGATGACAATAGAATTTGATAAGGTTGTCAGTGAGCTAAATGAAATAATACATGTAGGATGTCTTGGAACAATGCCTACTAAATGGTAAGTACTCAATAAACATCAACAATGATGATAATGACGTTGATAGCATCCAGAAAATATTCATCTGAGTGGGTCAAAAGGAAACCAGACAGTGGATCTAGAGAGGCATTGTCTGTCTCTCTCTTGTTTTCCCTTTGATGTGGTCTCTGGAGATTTAGGATTGGCAAAAAATGCTGGTACATCTTTCTTGTTGGGAGTGCTGCTTCCTCTGTGATTGGAAGAGGGAGAGAAGTTTGGGTTGATGGGCTGAGGTGGAGATGCCTGTAACTCTGTAGAACTGCAGAAAGGTAGGTTGTATTATTGTCCTTAGGTGTTACAGAGTTCTGACTCATAGCAACCCTATGTACAACAAAACGAAATACTTACTGCCTAGACATGAGCCATCCCCACAATCACTGCTGTGTTTAAGCCCATTGTTGTAACTACTGTTACAACCCATCTTGTTGAGGGTCTTCCTCTTTTTCACTGACCCTCTACTTTACCAAGCATGATGTTCTTCTCCAGGGACTGGTCCCTTCTGAAAACATGTCCAAAGTATGTCAGACATAGTCTAACCATCTTTACTTCTAAGGAGAATTCTGGCTGTGCATCTTCCAAGACAGATTTCTTTCTTCTGGTAGTCCATAATATAGTCAATGTTCTTCCCCAATATCATAATTTAAATTCTTCTTTGGTCTTCTTTATTCATTGTCCAGTTTTTGCATGCATATGAGGTGATTGAAAATACTATGGCTTGGGTCACCTTAGTCCTCCTGGTGCCATCTTTGGTATTTAACACTTTAAAGAGGTCTTTTGTGGAAGATTTTCCCAATGCAGTATGTCATTATTCAATGCAATGCTTCTTCTATGGGCATTGATTGTGGGTCCATGTGAAATGAAATATTTGACAACTTCAATATTTTCTGTTTGTCACAATGTTGCTTATTGCTCAAGTTGTGAAGATTTTTCTTTTCTTTATGCTGCAGTGTAATCTGTATTGAAGGCTGTTGTCATTGATCTTCATCAGTAAGTACTTCAAATCCAACAAGCTTGTGCCATCTGTATATCACAGTTGTTAAAGAGTCTTCCTCTAACTCTGATGCCGCATTCTTCTTCATATAGTCCAGCTTCTCAGATCATTTGCTCAGCATACAGATTAAATAAACATAGTGAAAGATACAACCCTGATAGACACCCTTCCAAATCTCAAAACATGTAGTTTCCCCTTGTTTTGTTCAAATAACTGCTTCTATGTATAGGTTCTGTATGAGCACAATTAAGTGTTGTAGAATTCCCAGTGTTTGCCATGTCATCCATGACTTGTTATGATCTGTGTATTCAAATGCCTTTGCACAGTCAATAAAACATAAGAAAACATCTTTCTGGTATTCTCTGCTTCTAGCCAAGACAGGCTGTGTTGTTATTTGCCATTGAATTGGACCCGACTCATAGCGACCGCTTCTTGGGTTTCCAAGGCGGTATCACTATGGAAGTAGATTGCCCAACCTTCCTTCCAAGGAGTGGCTGCTGGGTTTGAACCCCCAGCATTCTGGTTAGCAGTCAAGTGCCTTAGGCATTGTGCTACCAGAGCTCCTAGGCAGGCTGTAGTGGAATAGAATATAGTGTGTGAGATGGAGTAGAGGGAAAGGGTAGTAGGTTGAGGATGTTCTAAAAACCAGGGTTCCAATACATCTGAGTTTCACTTGGGTGAGATGGTTCTCTTCTTTGAATCTCTGTTTCCTAGACTATAACAAGGCTATTCAGTGTCTGCTGCATTCTGGGCATTGAGCTAGGTGTGAAGATACAGTGAATATCCTGATTCAGTGTCAGGCAGAGAAGTCTGTATTGTGCTCACAGATGAGGATGATGTGAAGACCGAACAGGGACTTGATACAAAAATCTAAAGGATTGGCAATTTAAATTATAATTATAAATTTAATTATCAATTCAAATTGTTTCTTTAGGGGAACAACAACAAAAAATATTTTCCTTGCTTTTAATAGACACTAAGTCAATGTGTATGGATGGATCAATGACAGAATATAAGAAAGAACCAAGTGCTGAATGTGTGAAAACTTAAGTTTTCTTCAGAAAGCTCCTTTCCTTTCTGGATATATCAAGATGGTGCCCCCTTGGGGAGAGGAGCAGTGAAGTAGGAAAGAGGTTATAGATGCTATTAGAGGAAGTGGCAAATACTGAAGATAAATTTCACCTTCTTCACCTGCTTGTTCAGGGCATGTCAGCCCCAGTGAGGTACATATTATTTTCTAATTTCACAACCCATCATTCCCTTTTTCTTTTCTTTTCTGGCTTTCCATTCTTCTGTGTTTAGTAAAACCCTTCTGGCACTTGCTGTCATGGGAATATTGGCTGTTAGTCAAATCCTTCTTCCCTTCAGGGAAACAAAACCAAATCAATATGTGATATTAAACCCTAGTGATTTAACACTTCCCATAAATATCAGCCAGCCCTGCAGCTGTGGATGTTCTCACTCTTCATATCTGTCATTCTTCTGTCTCTTCTCTCAGCTGCCCCTTGATGTCTCCCCTGGAGTGGCTCAGAGAAGCAAAGAGAAAATAAGATTGGAGAAAATAACTAGGCGTAAAGCAGTCCCCATCCCCGGAAGCATTGAAAAGAAGCCACGATGACCTTCTTATGTGGGACAGTGTGTCATTCAGGATCTTTAAAATTGTAAGTGACATAAAACTCATCTTAAGTAAGTAAAACAAGAAACAAAGAAAAGTAATGGCTCAGGGATATTTACAGTCTAGGAATAGGGTTGGCTTCAGGTGTGGTGTGATTCTGGGGTTCTAATGATGTCATTGGGGTCCTATTTATTTATCTTCATCTTTTGGCTCCACTTTCTGCTGCTTAAGCTTGATTTCAGGCTTCAAGATAAGACTCAAGACCTACCTTCTTCATATTCAGTTTGGAAGAACATCTACCTCTACTCCTGCATTCTCGGCAAAGGTCAGTACTTCTCATTGGTTCTGTTTGGAACATGTATCCATCCCTGAATCAATCTCTGTGTCAAGGGGGAATGGAATAGTTTTATTGGCTTTGGTCTGGGTTATATGATCACACCTGGAGTTAAGGATAGAACTCTCTTCAAAGCCTATGAGCAGAGGATGGTGAAAAGTAAGATTTTCAGAATGAGAATCAGGGTTCACCTCCCAGAAGAAAGGGGGAATCAATGGAGGACATCACAAATCACAGATGGCCATGAATAGTTTGCTGCTTTCTAGGGGTACATTCAAGCAAGTCTTCTAGTGAAGACCAGGTTATGTTGTGAGCTTTACACGAGGCTATAAACCCCTACTGCTGTAATTTGTCATTGATAAAAGCTAGGATGCTGTTCTCACAGAACCTGGTGATCAAGTGGAATTCTAGGGAGGGGAAAGGTTTGTTCAAATCTGTGTGAGTAGCACAGCTGGAGTGAAAAGTCAGCCTCCTGGCTTTCAGCCTGTTTTTTTTTTTTTTTTCCTTCCGTTCTGCATGCCTTTGTTTTCCCATCTCCCCACCTTATTTCTGGAAGAACTGTTCACCTGGCAGAGTCCTGCTGCAACAGGAATTGCTGCTTGCTTTGTGAAGTGGATGATTAATGGTAACACTGGATTTACAGCAAGGGTGTGACTGACAAGCATTGAAATCAATTGTATTCTTTTAGCATCTGCTGCTTGAAAGCAGGGCTTCGAATTGGTTTGAATCAGTTCAGTCATGGCTGACTTAGTGAAATTTAAACATATTCAAATTTGTAAAATGTGGGTGTATGGGACTATATCTGGAACAGGAAAAATTACTGGCCAAAGCCCTGGAATGGGGGGCTTGGAAGAGGCATACGAGAGTCTTTCAGGTGCCTGTTGTGGGAGATCAGATTATTGCCAGGACTGTGGAGAGTGACACCCATTCAAAGCAGGACTATAGGCTGCCATCTTTGAGTTGAACACTATTGCTTCTGACTTTGCCAATCAAAGGATTTGATTGCTATGCAACACACATGCTGCCCTTGCTTTCTAAGAGTGAGATTAAGTTTCTAGCAGGTGACTTGTAATTTTTCCCATTCTGGTTATCATCCCAATACATCCACATTTTACAAATTTGGGTCTCTTTTAGTTTCACTTTATCAGCCACGACTGAACCAGGAAGAACTGCTGCAAAGCCCTGCTTGAAAACAAGGGGCAATGATGAAAGGGAGAAGGTGGGGAGAGAAATAGCATTATTTCAAGGAGAGGAGCACAGGTTATTCTTTCTTCCTTCTTTGTTTATTTCATCTGTCTGTTCTGTTCAGGGATAGGCATGCTCCATCCTTACTGAGTGTAGAAAGAGGCCATATAGGGCAGTGAAATGAACACTGGTTTAGAGTCTAGAGAGCTGAGTCTTCATCCTTGCTCTACTCTGTGACCTTAGACAACTCCGACCCCCTTTTTGGGCCTCTGTTTCCTCAAGCAGAGTAAATTAAGACAGTTGGATTACAAAGATCATCCATTACTGACTATTCTCTTATTCCATCTGCAGTGGTCATCTATGTGAACAGAGCAGGGTCCTTCTAGCCTGGTTCACTGTTGTATCCCAAGATACCTGGGACCCAGGGCCTGCAGAGCACCACAGATGTAGAGAGCACTGCCTCCCCTTGGAGGTATGCAAGATGGAATCCCTGGTACTTAGTAGGGATTCAATAAACATAAAATGAATATGATTTGAACAGATGCCTGTTAGGTGCTTTCAATTGATTCTGAGTCATAGCGACCACATGTGACAAAGCAGAATTGGCCGATATTGTTTTCTAGGCTGTAATCTTTGTGGGAACAGATCACCAAGTCTTTCTGCTATGGAGCTACTGGGTGTGTTTTGGTTAGTAGTTGAGCATTTAACCATTGCATCACCAGGGGTCCTCCAAATAGATGCCTAGCAGGATTCAACGACAGTCTTTTCACCATTATAATGTCACTTTGCTGTTAGGTGCCGAGCTGTTAGTCATCTCCAACTCATAGCAACCCTTTCTAGGCCTGGAAAGTCCTTCCTACTTGATCTTCTTTTTAAAATGCAAACCATCCTAAGATTGTTTTCATTTTAAACTCTAAGTAAACAATAAGTCTTATAACTGAAAGAAAGCATGGGACTCAGATTAGTGTTTTGGAGTGGAGGCTGTAGGGAGTGGGTGGAGAGAAGGAAGAAATGACTGAGCAGAGAATGCTAACAGCCAAAGGCCGGGTATGGTGTGGAAGCTGGGTCCCTGAGCAATTAAAACAATTATGAAATCTTTCAAGCATCCAAAATCAATTAACAATGTAATGAACACCCAGATATTTTCCACTAAGTTTGGGACATAAAAGATTACAGATGAAACATAAGTATCTTATGTGGCCTTTCCTCATTCCCCTCCATTCCCAGAGCTAACCATAATTGTATGTTTAATATTTCTTAATACTTTTATATTCTTTATGTATGTATGTATGTAAAAACAATATGTAAATTTTTTTACACATTGTAAAATTTTATAGAAATGGAATCATATTGTATCTTTCTGCAATATGTCTTTTCCTTTAATATTGTTTTTAACATTTATCCATGTTGAAACATTTAGTTCTACTTTATTTATTTATTTATTTTGATTGTGGTAAAAATACTCTGGAAGAAGTGCAGCTGGAATTCTCCTTGGAAGCAAGAATGGCCAGGATTCATCTCACTTACTTTGGTCATGTTGTCAGAAGGGGCCATTCCCTGAGAAGGATATTATGCTTGGTAAAATGGAGAGTCACCAAAAAAGGGGAAGACACTCAATGAGATATATTGACATAGTGGCTACAATGATGGGCTCAGGTATAGCAAGGATTATGAGGCTGGCACAGGACTGGGCAGTGTTTCATTCTGTTGTGCATAAGGTCACTATGAGTCGGAGCTGTCTTGAAGACACCTAACAACAACAACAACAAAAATCTATTTAACAAAACATTTATCATTTCAACATTTTTAACATGTACAATTCAGTCACATTAATTATGTTCATCATGTTGTGTAACCATCACCATTATCCGTTTCCAAATTTTTCCATTACCCTTAATAGAAACTCAGTGCCTCCTAAGCAGTAACTCCTCCTAGTTGTACTATCCCCTTCCCAATCTGCCCCTGGTAACAACTAATCAACATTTCCTTTATCTATTTGCTTATTCTAGCTATTTCATATAAATGGGATCATACAATATTTATCATTTTGTGACTGACTTTTTCTCCTCTTGTCAAATGGGGATGGTAATTGTATTCATTCTCATGAGTTATTTGAAGGATTAGTTGAGCTAAAACTTTTTCTCCTCTTATGAAATGGGGATGGTAATAGTATTCATCTCATGAGTTATTTGAAGGATTAGTTGAGCTAATCTTTGTATCACCCTTAGCACAGTGAGTGGCTTGGCCCCATAGAAAGTGGTCAATACGTGCTAGCTATTAGCATTATTAGAAATTACATCAACCAGACATTACCACCCTTCTCCTCCTTATCTTGAGGACTTCTTTCTCAGCCAGGAGCATATATTTTGAAGTATTTTTTCTATGCTGAATAAACTGTATGAATTAAGCAACATTTAATTATTTATTTCATTTTTAGCTATTCAAGCTACATATGACTGCTAAGCATATTCTGACCAGCAGAAGGGAACGATGTTGACACAATGAATTGATCTTATTCCAGCCAAAACAAGGAGGCTTGATTTTCAGCTAGCCAGTGTGGCTTCATCATATGTAAATGTGCAGCTACCATCAAGATTTTAGAAATTTTGTCTCTAACCAGTGACTACAATGATGACCTCTAGATTGTGACCCCAGGCCACAGAGGCACAAAGAAGAGCAGGAAATCTCTAATTGTTCCTTTGTAAAGACATGATCACTCAGTTCGTGACCAAGTATGGTCTTGGTCCACATATATAGCTAATAGGAAGAGGGCTGTTCTGATTGTATATTGCTACATAATAAATCTCTCCAAAGTTCAACGTCTTGAAACAATAGTTTATTGTCTTTCTAAGGGTTGACTAGGCTCAACCAAAACCCACTGCCATCAAATTGATTCTGACTCATAGCAATGTCATTGGGTTTCTGAGGTGGTAAATCTGTATGGAAGTAGATTGCCCAGTCTTGCTTCTGTGGAGTGGCTGGTGGATTTGAACCACCAGCCTTCTGGTTAGCAGTCAGATGCCTTAGACACCTTGATACCAAAGCTCCTTTGGCCGGGCTAAGAGGGGTAGATTTCACTTGAGATCACTCACACAGTTGCAGTCAGATAGTGGCTTGGGCAGCAGTCATTTAAAGACTTGTTTGCAGTTATCTCAAGTTCAACTGCATGTCCAAGATTGCACCCTCACATGACTAGCAGTCAACCAGAGTGCCTGTATATGGTCTGTCTTTGCAGCTTGGATATTGCACAGCACACTGGTTAGATTATGAGAGGAAGCATCTCAAGACTGAATTTGCCAAAAGGAAGGAAGCAAAAACTTCCAAACCAGTTAAATGCTAAACCCAGAACTGACATAGCTTCACTTCTGCCATATTCTACTAGTCCCGGCGGTCACAGCCCCATGCAGATTCAAGGAGATGAGGTAGTCTTCACTTCTTGATGAGATGGTGGCAAAGGAGATATTGTATCTATCTTTGGAAAGGAGTAAAAACTGTCATGAAATATCTTTTTTCCCCTTTTTCCTAAGGAATTCTTCACTAACATCACAATTCAAAGGCATCAGTTCTTCAGTCTTCCTTATTCATTATCCAACTCTTACGTGCATATGGAAGCTATTAAAAATACCATGGCTTGGGTCACACACCTTAGTCTTCAAAGTGACATCTTTGCTCTTTAGCACCTTAAAGGGGTCTTTTGGAGCAGATTTACCCAATTCTGGATCCAAGTAAAATTAAATCCTTGACAACTTCAATTTTTTTTCTCCATTTGTCATGATATTGTTTATTGATCCAGTTGTGAAGCTTTTTGTTTTCTTTATGTTGAGGTGTAATCCATACTGAAAGCTGTAGTCTTTGACCCTCATCAGTAAGTGCTCCAAGTCTTCTTTACTTTCAGCAAACAAGGTTGTGCCATCTGAATATTGTAGGTTGTTAATGAGTCTTCCTCCAATCCTGATGCTGCAATCTTTTTCACATAGTCTAGCTTCACAGATTATCTGCTAAGCATATAGATTGAGTAAGTATGTGAAAAGATACCCCAACATTCACCTTTCCTGATTTTAAACCATCCCCTTATTCTGTCTGAATGACACTGCCTCTGTTGATGTATAGGTTTCTCATGAGCACAATGAATTATTCTGGAACTCCATTCTTCTCAGTGTTATCCATAATTTGTTTTGATCCACATAATTGAATGCTTTTGTATAATCAACAAAGCATAGGTAAACATCTTTCCAGTATTTTCTGCTTTCAGCCAAGATCCATCTGACATCAGCAATGACAACAATTTAAGGAATAGTTGGTTTGCAAACATCTGCTGAGGTCACCTGCTGAGGAAAGTAAATGAAATTGTGGTCTTCTATCCCTGGCTCTGCCAGTCCTGAGGGCATGAGGGAGAGGCAGTTTAATCCTAGTTGAAAGAATCATGAAAAGAGTGAAAAAACCTTTTATTTCTTTTGGCAAAGTAGGAATATTAAATATATTTTTAAAAATATCTTACTGGAGCAACCACGTGCATGGTAATAAGGCATGAAATTATTTTTTAAACTTGTTTTTTGGATGTATTCATAATAAAACATCCTGTACTTGAATTATTAAAAACAATGTTGAGTAAAGAATTGCTTAATTTAGTAAATAATTTTAAAGCAAGCCATTATTTTCTCCAAACTTGAATTTGCTGAAAGCACTCCAAGAATTTTATTATCAGCACGACTGCATAATGTAATTGTGTAATTAGTAATACATCTGACACTGTTGGAAATTTAATTTTACTTAGGGCAAGAACAAAATGTAATGCTTTATTGTTAAGACTGCATGAGGGACACTGCCCTGTTTTACTGGTTGAATTTTTTTTTTAACTTCTTATTTTTAAAATAACTACTGCATTGTGCATGGCTGAAGTCACAAGGAAAAGAACCAGCATTTATTGATACTGGGTTTGTGGGTAAAGAATATGGTTTGAAATTGGACTTAGATTTGAATCCTGGTGCTGCCTCTTGTTCTCTCTCTCTCTCTCTCTCTCTCTCTCTCTGTGTGTGTGTGTGTGTGTGTATCAAGTTACATAACCCAAATCTGAAATCCATTATTATAAAATGGGGAAAATGTCAATTTCATAAGGCTGTTTTGACAGTTAAACAGGATAAAAATGTATATAGAGTACCTGGCATTATACTGGGAAGGTAAGGGTACTAGGTTAGGTTCCTTTGTCTTCCCACCTGATTCTACTTGAATGCTTGACTTTGGAAGTGGTTGACTTGGATAGTCACTTTAAGATCCATCTCAGGTATGTTTGCTGGCCAAGGCCAGGGGTGATGGGTGCAACTGGATTAATTGTCACGTTTTCACATAGATGCACTAAGGAAAGTGTTCTTTCAAGGAATCTACAATCTACACTTGGAATGCCTTGAATTAACAGTTATAAGCTACATTGTCTCACACTGACAAATTTTTCTAGTATTATTTGCTTTGTTGAGACAAATATTGATTTAAGGCTCTGGTAGCGTAGTGCCTAAGGCACTTGATGGCTAATCAGAAGGCTGGCAGTTCAAACTCACCAGTCACTCCTTGGAAGGAAGGTTGGGCAGTCTACCTGTGATATTGCCTTAGAAACCCAAGGAGTAGTTGCTATGAGTCGGGTCTGACTCAATGGCATACAACAACAACAACAACAACAAAGTCAGGAATTAGTGTTGTAACCTCATGGAGGGGTGGTGTCTTCAGCATGATTGATGAGCTTGTCAAAATCTTGGATGATAGTCCCTGTGTGTTAGGCAAAATTCTAAAATAACCACCAAAGGCTCTCACTCTTGTATAATCTTCTCCCCTTGAATGCAGACAAAAACTGTGTCTATGATGCAATATCACTCCATGACATGTTACATTATTTGATGAAAGAAATCAATTAAAGTTACTAATCAGTTGGCCAACCACTCATCTGTTAGTTTGTTGTGCTGTGGTGGCTTGCATGTTGCTGTGATGCTACAAGCTATATCACTAGAATTTCAATTACCAGCAGGATCACCCATGGTGGACAGGTTTTAGTGGAGCTTCCAGACTAAGACAGAATAGTTAGAAGGATGGGGTGGTCTACTTCTCAAATAAACTGTCTACTGAAAACCTTATGGATAACAGTGAAACATTGTCTCACAAAGTGTTGAAAGCTGAGCCCTTTAGATTGGAAAGAACTCAATATACAACTGGAGAAAAGCTGTTTCTTCAAAGTAGAATTGACCTTAATGACCCAGAGTAAAGCTTTCAGGATCTTCATGTGCTGAAGTGTAATGATTCAAAATGAGAAGAAAAACTGCAAACATCCATTGGTATTTGGAATGTGGAATGTATAAAGTATGAATCTAGGAAAATGGAGGTTAGAAGAAAATGAAATGGAACACATAAAGATTGATATAGCTGAAATGGACTAATAGTAGCCATTTTGAATCAGACAATCATATGGTCTACCATGCCAGGAATCACAAATTAAGGAGGAATAGAGTCACATTCATTGTCAAAAAGAACATTTTAAGATCTATCCTGAATTACAATGCTGTTGTGATAGGAAAACATCCATACATCTACAAGGAAGGACAGTTAATATGACTATTATTCAAATTTAGACTCTAACCACTGAAGCCAAAGATGAAGAAACTGAAAATTTTTAACATCTTCTGCAGTCTGAAATAGATGAAACATGCAATCAAAATGCATTGATAACTACTAGTGAATGAAATGTGAAAGCTGGAAACAAAGAAGCAGCATTGGTAGTTGGAAAATATGGTCTTGGTGACAGAAATGATGCCGAAGATCACATGACAGAATTTTGCAAGACAAATGACATATTCATTGCAAATATCTTTTTACCAACAACATAAACAGCAGCTACACACATGGACTTCTTCAGATGGAATATACAGGAATCAGATTGACTACATCTGTAGAAAAAGGCAATGGAGAAGCTCAATATCTTCAGCCAAAACAAGGCCATCAATTGCTCATACAAAAGTTCAAGTTAAAGCTTAAGGCAATTAAAACAAGTTCACGAGAGCCAAAATGTGACCTTTATATCCCTCCTGAATTTAGAGATAATCTAAACAGAACAGATTTGATTAATTGAACTCCAATGACCAAAAACCAGATGAATTGTGGGATGATATCAAGAACATCATACAAGAAAAAAGAAAAACATGCTTAAAAAGACAGGAAAAGAAGAAAAGACCAAAACAGATGTCAGAAAAGACTCTGAAACTTGTTCTTGATTGGAGAGTAGCTAAAGCAAAGGGAAGAAATGACAAGATAAAAGAGCTGAACAGAAGATTTCAAAGAGCAGCTCAAGAAGACAAAGTGAGTTACTATAATGAAATGTGCAAAGACCTGGAGTTAGAAAACCAAAAGGGAAAAACACACTCAGCATTTTTCAAGCTGAAAGAACTGAAGGAAAAAATCAAGCCTTGAGTTGCAATATTGAAAGATTCTATGGGCACAATATTGAATGATGCAGGAAATATCAAAAGAAGATGGAAGGAATACACAGTCACTGTACCAAAAACAATTGGTCAATGTTCATCCATTTCAGAAGGTAGTATATGATCAAGAACCAATGGTACTAAGGAAAAAGTAGAAGCTGCACTGAAGGAGTTGGTGAAAAACAAGGCTCTAGGAATTCATGGAATACCCATTGAGATGTTTCAACAAACAGATGCCCCACTGGAGGCACTTACTCGTCTATATCAAGAAATTTGGAAGACAGCTACCTGGCCCATTAATTGGAAGAGACCCATATTTGTACCCATCCCAAAGAAAGGTGATCCACAGAATTTGGAAATTATCCAACAATATCATTTATATCACATGCAAGTAAAGTCTTGCTGAAGATAATTCAAAAATGGATGCAGCAGTATATTGACAGGGAACTTCAAGAAATGCAAGCTGGATTCAGAAGAGGACATGTGACAAGGAATATCATTGCTGATGTCAGATGGATCCTGGCTGAAAGCAAAGGATCTTGGCAGAAAGATGTTTACTTGTGTTTTATTGACTGTGCAAAAGCATTTTATTATGCAAATCAAAGAAAATTATAGACAACTTTGAGAAGAATGGAAATTCCAGAACACTTAATTGTGCTCATGATGGACCTGCACATAGACCAGGAGGCTGTCATTCAATCAGAAGAAAGGGATACTGCATGGTTTAAAATCAAGAAGGGAGTGCATCAGGGTTGTATCCTTTCACCATAGTTATT
>NW_006921747.1:6605688-6608081 GCF_000298275.1 Orycteropus afer afer
AAGATGAAGAAAATTAAAATAAGTCCATGAGATCCAAAATATGAACTTAATTATATTCCACCTGAATTTAGAGACCATCTGAAAAACAGATTTGATATATTGAACACCAATGACTGAATACCAGAAGAGTTGTGGGAAGACTTCAAAGACATAATAAATGAAGAAGCAAAAGCTCATTAAAAAGACAAGAAAGATGAAAAAGACCACAATGGATGGCAGAAGAGACTCTGAAACTTGTGCTTGAATGGAGAGTAGCTAAAACAAAAGAAAGAAATGATGACGTAAAAGAGTTGAACAGAATATTTCAAAACGTGACTCAAGAAGACAAACCCACTGCTTTGAGTTGATTCTGAGTCATGGTGGTCATCTGGGACAGAGTAGAACTGCTTCAGAGGGTTTCTAAAGTTATAAATCTTTTTAGAAGCATACTGCCTCATCTTTCTGCTGCAGAGAACCTGATGGATTTGAACCACAGACTGTTTTTGGGTAATGGCCCAATGCTTTAACCACAGTGCTTCTGTAGCTCCTTCAAGAAGACAACATAAAGAATTACAATGAAATGTACAAAGACCTAGAATTAGAAAATTGAAAGGGAAGCATACACTAAGCATTTCTTAAGTTGAAAGAACTGAAGAAAAAATTCAAGCCTAGAATTGCAGTATTGAAGGATTCTATGGACAAAATGGGAGCTCTGGTAGCATAGTGCCTAAGGCACTTGATTGCTAACCAGAAGGCTGGCGGTTCAAACCCACTAGCCACTCCTAGGAAGGAAGATGGGACAATCTACTTCCATAGTGATACTGCCTTGGCAACCCAAGGAGGGGTCACTATGAGTCAGGGCCGACTCCACGGCACATATCAACAACAACATGGACAAAATATTGAATGATGCAGGAAGCATCAAAAGAAGCAAAAGGAATATACAGAGTTGCCATACCAAAAACAATTGGTTGGCATTCATCCATTTCAGGAGGTAGCATATGATTATGAACTGATGGTATTGAAGGAAGAAGTCAAATCATTGAAGGCACTGGCAAAAAATAAATTTCCAGGAGTTTTTGGAATACCTATTGAGATGTTTCAACAAATGGATGCAATGCTGGAAGACCTCACTTGATTATGACGAGAAATTTGGAGGATTGGCCCACTGAGTGAAAGAGAGCCCTATTTGTGCCTATACCAAACAAAGGTGATGCAAAAGAATGCAGAAATTATTGAACAATATAAATATCAGATATAAGGAAAATTTTGCTGAAAATATTTAAAAAATGGTTGTAGCAGTATATATACAGGGAACTGCCAGAATTCTAGCCAGATTCAAAAGAGGATGTGAAATGAGGGATATCACTGCTGATGTCAGATGGATTTTGGCTGAAAGCAAAAAATACCAGAAAGAGACTTCTGGTAAGATGGAGGAATAGGCAGACAAGCACCACAGACACTCTTCAACAAAGAAAAGAAAAACTAATTGACAAGAGATACAGAAGATAATCCTGGAGCCCTGAGCTTTGCAAAGAACTACACAGAAGTGGATTAGGCACCAACTAGTGGAAAAACCTGAATGAAAACAGTGAGTACAGAGATCGTTGGAGCTGCGGACTGTCAGCTACTTTGATGGGACCAACAGCCTGAATATTTTCAAGTAGTGTTGGGACCTGAGAATTGACCTAAAGATCAGCCCTGGTCACCAAGGACTGCAGGGATGACCGTGCTGGTGGCCTGTGACTAGGAAGGGAAGCAGCAAAGAGGAAGACAATCTGAGCTGTTGACTTTCCGCTGTCGGGAGGGTGCAGCCATTTTGATTGTTTACATGTGGTAGCCATATTGGACATTTAAAGTGATCGAGGGTGTAACCATTTTGAATATTTATAAATAGCAGCCATTTTGGATATATAAAGTGACTGAGGGTGCAGCCATTTTGAATGTATACAAGTGGTGGCCATTTTGGATATTTAAAGTGATTGAGGGTGCAGCCATTTGAATTTTTACAAGTGGCAACCATTTTGGAGTTTAAAGTGGTAGCATTCTCATTTGGATTCCAGGGCCCTAAGAATAGGCTCTGTTTGTCAAGTTTGGCAGGGACATACAAGAGGCTGACAACAGGAAAGGAGACAGGTGGTTAGTGTATAAATGCTGCCAACTAGTGAATAGAGGAGCACAGCACTGTACCTTGCTTGCATAGATAACATACAAACAAAACAAAGAAAATAAAAATTGTGGGCAAGTCACTCCAACATACAATCACCAATTAGATATAAACACAAAAATATCACAATGCCTTGGAGACAACAGAGCATCACAGTCCACACAAAGCAGCAAGATAAAGCAGGAGAAACAAGGGACCAGGATTCAGACCCAAAAGACATCCCTGAGGAAGATGCAGCATTGGAACT
>NW_006921747.1:6609975-6612203 GCF_000298275.1 Orycteropus afer afer
AGAAGAAACAACAGCCAACAACAACTGACCATTAACATACATGATGGTATCACCCAGAAACCAACCCAGCCAAAGTAAATAAGCCTACAAGACTGTAAACAGGGAACCAGAGATATCAATTGACAAATGAGTACAACTACAAACCAAAAAGACAGAAAAAACTGTCATTACAGAACTTCTAGATGGTAGGGATGTCAAGACAACTACAAGATAGAATGGACTGTTCTAAAGTTGGGAAGAAAACTATAAATCACAGGGTAACTTCAGAGAAAAATGATAAACCTTCACATCAAAATAAAAAGAGGACCAGCACAAATATTTAGCAAATACTAAAACAATAGCAACAAAGGCAGTGATGACATGATTCCTAAAGAAAATAAGCTCAGCATAGAAAATTATATGGGACCAAGAAATCAACACCATGAAAAAGCACATAACAAAAATGACAACAACAAATTCACATTTACTGATAATTATGTATCTGGCAAGGGATTTATCTCCAAGATTTATAGAAAACTCCAGTGCCTCAACACCAAAGAAATTAACAATTCAATTGAAAAATGGGCAGAATACATGAATAGACACTTCCCCAAGGAAGATATTCAGGTGGCCAACTAATATATGAAGAGATGCTCACAATCATTGGCCATCAGAGAGATGCAAATCAAAACAGCAATGAGATACCATCTCACCCCAGCACTGATGGCAAGGTTCAACAAGACAGAAAATAAAAAATGTTGGTGAGGATGTGTAGAGATTGGGACTCTCATACACTGCTGGTGGAACTGTGAAGTGATACAACCACTGCAGAAAGCAATATGGCGATTCCTTACAAAGCTGGAATTGAAGATACCTAGCAATCTCATTAATAGGTATATATCCTAGAGAGATGAGAGCCAGGACAGGAATAGATATATGCACACCTCATGTTCATCACAGCACTATTTACAATAGCAAAAAGATGGAAACAACCTACGTGCCCATCAGTGGAAGAGTGGATGACCAAATGATGGTACATACACATAACGGAATGCTATGCAGACTAAAGAATAATGTAGGGTCTGAAAAACACTGCATAATATGGATGAACTTGGAGGACATTATGCTGAGTGAAATAAGCCATTCACAGAAGGACAAATATAGTATTAGTTCATTGCTGTGGAGGGTCAAGGAAAGGTTTATATATGGAGGAAAACTTTCTTTGTTGGTTGCTAGGGGTGGAGGGGAGGGAACACAGCAAAAAAAATGCATTAACCCATGTCACTTTAGTTTTGTGTATTTCACTGTACATAAATTATATTTCAATAAAATACATTAAAAAGAAACACCAGAAAGATATTTTCCTGTGTTTTATTAACTATGCAAAGGCATTCAACTGTGTGGATCATAACAAATTATGGACAACATTGTGAAGGATGGGAATTCCAGAACACTTAATTGTGCTCATTAGGAATGTGTACATAGATGAAGATGCAAGCATTTAAACAGAACAAGGGGATAGAATGGTTTAAATCAGTAAAACTGTGTGTCCAGGTTGTATCCTTTCACATTTTTTATTCCATATGTATGCTAAACATATGATTGAGAAGGTGGTTTATACAAAGAAGAACGAGGCATCAGTATTGGAGGAAGACTCATTAACAACCTGTGACATGCAGATGACCCAACCTTGGTTACTGAAAGTGACGATGACTTGAAGCCCATACTGATGAAGTTCAAAAATTACAGCCGTCAGTATGGATTACATCTCAACATAAAAAACTCACAACTGGACCAATGAACAACATCATGATAAATGGAGAGAAGATTGAAATTGTCAAGGATTTCATTTTACTTGGATCCACAATCAATGCCCATGGAAGCAGCAGTCAAGAAATAGAATGTATTTCATTGGGCATATCTGTGGCAAAAGACCTCTTCAAAATATTCAAGAGGAAAGATGTCACTTTGAAGACTAAAGTGTACCTGACCTAAGCGATGGTATTTTCAATAACCTCATATGCATGTGAAAGATTAACAATTAACAAGGAAGACCAGAGAAGAATTTATGCATTTGAATTATGGTATTGGAAAAGAATATTCAATATACTATAGACTGCCAGAAGAATGAACAAATCTGTCTTGAAATAAGTACAGCTGGAATGCTCTTTAGCAGTGAGAATGGTGAGACTTCTCTTGTACTTTGGTCATATTATCAGGAGGACAATATGACTATACAAACTGTACCA
>NW_006921747.1:6612654-6614476 GCF_000298275.1 Orycteropus afer afer
AGAAGCTGAGTGTGAAAGCCAGCAAGAAACAAGGACCTTGGTTCTACAAACATAAGGAACTGAATTTGGCCTACAACCATATGAACTTACAAGAAGACTTCAAGCTCCAGAAAGGAACACAGCCCAGCCAATAGCTTGGTTTCAGCCTAGTTAATTTCACTGCAGTGAATCCAGTCATGCTGTGCCCTGACTTCTTTCTTATAGAAGCTGTGAAATAATAACTTTGTGTTGTGTTAAGCTACTGTTTTTGGTAATTAGAGACACAGCACTAAAAATGTATGTACCTGGTAATTTTCATTGTGAGGTCTCAAATTGAATTATTTTCTTTCTGTAGTTGACAGTTTCCTCAGCTTTAAGTATGAGGATTGTCTGAGCTAGAATACTGGTACTCATATTGATTGTGCACTAGAATCACCCAGATTGTAGGGGGCACAGTTTAAAATGCAGATTCCTGACCTTTCTCCTAATCTCCTGAATTAGACTATGTGAGTACATTTGGAGCCTACATTCTTTTTTTCTTTTTCATAACAATATAGTTCTTCTGAATAGCCTGTAGATTCTGCAACATGCAATGAGGGAGGCTGTATGACTAATTTATGATGGGTTACAGTTATACATGTTGTGGGCCACAAGTACTCCATGGGCTATGTAATGAAGGGCAAAAGTTTAAAAACTGATTGTAATAATAAATAATTTGCCAGGTGTCTGCACTTCTGTTGTTGATTGTGTCATCTAATTCCTATTTAGAAAATTATTGGGAGGAAAATAAAGTCAAATAACTACCACTTAATGACATTTTATTGAGATTATTGTATTAGTTTCCAGCTGCTGCTGTAAAAAGTTACCACAAATTTAGTGGCTTAAAACAACATAAATTTACTATTTTACAGTCCTGAAGGTCAGAAATCTCAAATGAATCTTGTTGTTTTTGCTGTTAATTGCCATCGAGTCAGCTCTGACTCATTGTGACCTTGTATATAATGGAATGAAATATTCTTTGGTTCTGTGCCAATCTCACAATTTTTGGTATGTTTGAGCCGATCGTTGCAAACACTGTATCAATACAACACATGGAGGGTTTCTCTCTTTTTGCTGACCATCTACTTTATCAAATATGATATTCTTTTCTAGAGAGTGGGCTCTCCTGAAAATGTGTCCAAAGTAAACAAAATGAAGTCTTACCATGCTTGCTTCTAAGGAGCATCCTGGCTGTACTTCATCCAGGACAATTTGTCTTTCCTTTGGCAGTTCATGGTATATTCAATGTTCTTTGCCAACACCACAATTCAAATGCTTCAATTCTTCTTTGATCTTCCCTTTTCATTGTCCAGATTTTGCAT
Source organism: Orycteropus afer afer (assembly GCF_000298275.1). Taxonomy (NCBI): domain Eukaryota; kingdom Metazoa; phylum Chordata; class Mammalia; order Tubulidentata; family Orycteropodidae; genus Orycteropus; species Orycteropus afer. The sequence goes on from NW_006921747.1 coordinate 6,613,995, forward strand.
GCATATGAGGCAACTGTAAAGAACATGGCTTGGGCCAGGTTCATCTTAGTCTTGCGACAGATTTTCTGAATACAATATGTCATTTGATTTCTTGATTGCTACACTGATGGGCATTGATTGTTGTTCCAAGTAGAATTAAATCCTTGATAATTTCAATTTCTTTGCATTTATTTTTTATTATTATTATTAATTTTAAGAGCTTGTTTTACATTCAACGTTACATGTACATTTAGTTTCACTCCCCATTTACCATGTACAACCCTAACCCAGTCTCCTCCCCTTCCTACCCAGTAACCCTCCCCCTGTGCCTCTCATATTTATCCACTCCTGTTTGTCCTGCATTTCCTCAATTTGAATGTTGGTCCTATGGTGCCCTGTGGTCTATTTCTCTAAGGGATATATATTACCATAGAGTATGTGGGTGTGTCATCCTGGGTTGAGTGGTCTGCATGTACATCTTGTTAACTATTGGGCTGAGAGCC